>NC_057809.1:530030166-530330166 GCF_018294505.1 Triticum aestivum | reverse complement strand
GAGCACTGAGGTGGTCTCATCACAATTTTATCGTTGCAGTTCTAGAATACCTGAGTTCGTCGACATCGAAAATCTCTTTTATGCAGTTGTTGGTGAGATAACTTCGACGCCACCCAGTACTAGGACAGGAGTTCGGGAGTATTGCCATAACTCGTATAACGGATGCTTTTCGAAGGTTGAGGTAAATGATTTCCGAAGGTTTCTTGGTTATGTGTTGAAGGATGGATACAACTAGATGTAGGATTTGTTAGTTTTGGGTGAGATATTATGCTTCCCCTGTAGCCCCAAAACTTGATTGCATAACCAGGAAGTTTCGGGAGTTTATAAGTGGGAATTCAAGTATCACATAGGATATCTTTCCAATAGACAAATGATACGATGTGGGGTCGATCATATGTTTGTTTCCGGCTTATTTTGCAAGCCAATCATTTGTTTTGTTTTGAGTTGTGGTATTCGAGTTCCTTCAATGTCAAGTGTTGATTCCATACCTTTCCTAAGCTATGTTCTCACATTTCTATGTGAATACTAATCCTTCATGATAATCGAGATTGTCATGCCAATTCCTTTTCAACCGGCGTGTTTCTCTTCAACTGGATCTGATCATTTTCAACATCCGCAAGATCAACTCAAAGTCTTCTTAACGTTATTTGTTTCATCCGTCCCCAAGTTGCCTTTGTTTTTCCCGCCCTCCCACCCTTTTTCTTCAAGGACTCAAATTTCTTAATCAAGTATCAATTTGATTCATGTGAATACTCTTCATCCTTTTCCTTCAATCTTCTTACCTGGCGATTCTCATGAAGATACTAAGGAAGCCTCAAGTTCATCATTCTTCATTCTTTTCTTCTCCGGTGGATTCAATCTAAGATTTCGGTGTTAATCTTATCCCTTTCCTCATTTCACAATGTTTTATCATGCCAGTGCACCTCTTAATCATTCACTTCTCGCTATTCAATTTTTTCGGAGTGCTCAAGATATCTCAGAAGATTTGTGTCTCCATTATCAATCCGCTCAAGATATCTCGAGGTTGTTATCTCTTTTGAGCCATTTAATTCAACCGGTTCTATCTCTCTTGTAAATCATTTCAACGGTGCTTTTCTTTGAGTGGTCCCTAACCCACAGGTCTTTTCCCAGGTTCTTACCTGACTCATCTAAAATTCCAGAGCTATTCTCAAATTCTTTTCCATGTTTGACGTAAGAATGAATTATCATCAGTTAAATGTCTTTCTCCAAGATCTTTCAAATTGTTTTCATTGTTTATTCAACCTTTATATTCTTCTTTATTCCAGAGTGTCTCAACAAGTCATGGTGGTGTTTCTCATCGTCACTCTCAACATTTGAAGACCAAAGAAGAGCTTTTCCTCCAAATCTTATTCGTTCTCTCAGAGATGCGTGTTTCAAGCTTGATGGCATCCTCTCATAATTGTTTTTGATTGTGAGAATGCTTTTCACCCATCCGGAGCAATTCAGGAGTTTTTTCAGTTTGATTCTCCAGAGCCCATCATCTCAGAATTATTCATTCCAGCCTTCATCTCTCGTTCTCCAAATCTTACCGGTGCATCGTTCAAATATCCTCTAATCAGTTAATGATCTCTTCATTCTCATGTATCTAAATCCCAGCAAGTATCTTCATTCGTTTTCAAATTCTTCCCGGTGTTTTGTGCCTTTGCTACTTTCATTTTCAAGTCTTACGATGGTTTGCTCAAGATTCTCTTCCATGGTTATCATATTAATTCATTAGTTGTTTCAATCCTACTGGTGGTTCGTTGAAGATTTTCCCAAGTTTGCGCTATGCCTTTCTTAATCCTTCTACAAGAATAAGTAGTATGCCAAATTCGTTGCTCGTCATCAATTTAATTGGTGAAGGATAAACATACAATAAATCTTATTCTTGTTTCCTTGAAGTGATTAATTCCTTCTTCCGGAGTTTGTTCATGATGATTAAATTCTCGTTTTCAATTGTTTCATCTTTTCTTTTCCCGGAGTTCCAAGCTCTCAACATCACTAAGATCCATCTAATCATTGCAAGGCTTCAACCTTATTATTTTCACCCTTCATTTCGTTTGATAATTCTTTTATTACCGGAGTTATTCATGGAGGATCTACATGGTGGTTCATCAAGGATTCCTTTCATTATTCAATTGTTCGTCAAGATTTCTCTCGAAGCTATGATCCGCCAAGCTATACTTCAAGTATTCCTCATGTTGCATTCAAGTGCAATTCTTTCTACCTTATCTTTTGAGGTGGTGTTATGTCATTCTTGACAATCTCCCTTCATGGTTCATGATTCATAAGTTGTCCGGAATGACATACTTTAGACCCATCATTTTCAATTTGTTCATGAGATCCTTTGCAACCCATAAATCTCTTCATTGGAGTTATCTTGGGTTATATTTCACCTAAATCCTATCCTAAGGATGGTTGCGATTGTGGTGCTTAACAATGATCCAATCTTCTCCTTCCGATCTCGTTGAAGAAGTTTTTCATCTCTTCTTTGTTCCTGATCAATCTTTAATTTCGATGGCAGAACTTCACCTCAGTTTTGAGATGTTTTCCATAAGCCCACTACAAGATTATTCGTATTGTTGTTGGTCTTTCCAACAACTCCTTTTTAACCTTCTTGGCAGGATACTTTCAAATTCATTCGACATAGAAGATGTTGTTTTCTTCTTTGTTACTTTCAGTCTGTTCTATCTTTTGTTCCGGAGGCATTATGATGTTGCACACTTCGATCCATCATACCATTTTTTGTCAAAGATCATGTTCTTTCCTTTGCTTATCCATTTAACCGGAGTGTCGTGTTTTCATTCGAGCTCTCTCATTTTATGAAGTTTTACCTCCCTTCTTAACTGGAGTGCTATCTGAAATCGTTCTTACCCCTTGTGTCATTCTTTCAATAGTTCCAGACGCAGTGTGTTGTTGATCCCATCAAGTAACCTCTCATCTTGTCAAGTTCATGTTGTATTCTTTCCATTTACAGTCGGAGTGTTGTCCAAATTATATCATTCTTATGCCTTCTCTATCTTGTTTTAACCGGAGAGTTGTATCTATCATTTCTCTTCTAACCGGTGTCTCATCCAAGTGCTTTCATTTTGTCAAGGGCATATTCTATGCCTTCCATTTTCCAACCGGAGTGTTGTCGTAATTGATCCTTATCGTTTTTTGTACATCTCGTTTCAACCGGAGTGCTTGCATGTACTTCTTGTCCATTGCAACCCTTTTCTTATGTCATTCAACCTAGAAGGCTCTAGTAATGTTCCTCGTTCCTCTTTTTCTGACGGAGTGTTTTTCAACTTTGTTCATCTCCATTGTATTCTTCTTTCAATGGTTTAACCTCTCAAGGTTCTCTGGTTTCACTCGTTTGTCAAAGAAGCAACTTTGTTTGATCTCTTCCTCTTCCGCTTTCTCCCCGCATATCTGATTGCCCCATTTCCACTAACACAACCGCCTTCGAGCACCGAGATGTCGGCTAAGGGTTGTCTTGTTATTGCGGAGACACCCTGCATAGTATCTACAAAGGGGTACAAGCTGATGATGGGCCACCTTCAACTGATAAACGGTCGCAACAGAGTCAAAATAAACATATCATCGTCATTTGTATTTAATATACAAGGGCCGCCTTCCGTAATCATCGTTATAATGCCATAAATATCCATTAATTTGACTTAGGATTTTTGCCAAGTTGGTTTGCTGGCTCCTGTGCTTACCCCTACATTCCCGATTGTTTGGCTAGGCGGTAAAGGGAGCACCTCTGTTATAGTTACTACCGGGTCAACCGAGTTAGTACCTCAGACTGGGTGACGCCGAAAGCTTGCGATCTTAAAGGATCACACTGGTTGGCAATGACGGAAGTGAAAATTTTGGTTCATTAATACCATAGATTCCGGGAACTTTCCCCGAACTAAATCCTCAATATTTTTGTGACGCCCCGAGACTGACACTCCAGACGGCTTCCATGTTTTTTTCGTTGTTTTCATGTGTTTCATTTGTTTGTTGTTTTCATCATGTCATCTTTTTGCAATGCATCATGTCATAAATCTTTTGCGTATCAACTAAATAAATTGTGTGGATCTTTGATCCATTTAAATCGAGGGAAGAGTGACTTCTCTTTTTAACATATCCTCCTAATATTTAGGGAGCTATTATAAATATTCCATTAATTTGGAATCACCAAAACACACCTGCAAGTAATTCCCCAGGCCTTTGTTATCTCACATCTTGACCTCAAACGTTGTCCATAAATTCTTTCATCACTTCTCCAATCTCCACCAAAATTCCCAACATTTTGGACTTCTCAAGCACCCCATTCCTATTCAAATACATTTGAATTAAATTCAAATGAATTTGAATTCAATTCTTGCAATCTTGCCACTTCTTTTTTTCTGGGATCATACACATTCTTGTGAGTCCGGGAATATAACCCCCATGCCCAAATTCCATCCCTAACCCTCTATTTCTATTTTTCTTCTTCTATATATTTTATTTTCTCTTAATGGTTTAGAGAAGAGAGTAGAGAGAGAGAGAGAGCCCAGCCAACGAGGCCCAACCAACAACTCACCCATACCCGCAGGCCGCAAACCTGCAGCTGGGCCGGACTTTAGGCCCAGCCACCCCACCTACAGCTAACCCTAGCGAACCTCTAGGCCCGACCAAACCCTCGTCCTCTCCCTCGTTCCCTCGCGCCGCCTCCTACCCGATCGATCTCTCCCTCTCCGTAGTCACCACCCCGTCGCTAGGAGAGCGCACCCGCATCGCTCGATCCCCTCCTCCTCTCTTCCACCTCGAACGCTCACTTTTCCCCTCGTCCTCTCCCTCGTTCCCTCGCGCCGCCTCCTACCCGATCGATCTCTCCCTCTCTCTCGTCTCCACCCCATCACCAGGAGAGCGCACCTGCATCGCTCGATCCCCTCCTCCTCTCTTCCACCTCGACCACTCACTTTTCCCCTCATCCTCCCTCCAGCGCCGCGCTACGCCCGAACCCCTCGTCCTTCTCCTCCTACCGCTGCAGCTTTCCTCGAGGCATCCCCGCCGCCGCCTAACCTTGCCCGACCTGCTCCTCTGCGGGAGTCATCCCGAGCTCGCCGCGCTGCTGCATCGCCAGGGACGTCGAGCGCCACCTCGCAACTCCGCTAGCGACCTCGACCTTCATGCCTCATCCTCGGTGCCTCGTTCCCGAGCTCCGAGTTGTCGCCGCCTTGCTCCTCCCTCCCCGTCCTCTCGCCGGTGAGCAGCACCAGCAGGTTTTCCTCGACACCGCCGCGACCAGCAGGAACTCGTCCACCTCTGCACGTCCTCTGTTCCTGCTTGCACGCCTCCACCGTCGCAGGACCTTCTTGCTACTAGCAAGCATCCACACCTCCGCCTCGTCACCACTCCTACTCCGGCTCATCTCTGACGCCAAGAGCCCGAGCCCCGAGCACCTGCTACCCTGCCTCCACCAAACGTCCCCGGACAGGAGCAATTTTGATCTACCAAGTACCCTTGGATTCGTCAAGACCGCCAAGTACCATGACCCGCAAGACCAACGACACCCAAACGAGTGCTCCCGACGGAGACATTTGTGCTGCTATGTTTTGGACACGCCAAGTCCCTCGGGTCAGATGCGTCAAGACTGCCCCGGTTGTTGCGAAGTACCACGACGTCCGGAGTCCTCGGATCCGTCAAGTTCCACTATGAGATGTACAACTGCCATCGACCCCGAAGACCTCGGATTCACCAAGTTCCCACGATGACAAGTGTAACCCGTCGGATCGCCAAGTTCGGTTACCGTAGCAACCATGTGCAACTACTTCCACGAGTATACCAGAACAACTACCACTGTTGTAGGTCGCTGAGTGAACAAACTACCGACGATGTGTCTCAGTCATGTCTACATAGTTCTCAAACCCGTAGGGTCCGCACGCTTAACGTTCGGTAACTATCGATATTATGAGTTTATGTGATTTGATGTAACGAAGGTAGTTTGGAGTCCCAGATGAGATCGGGGACATGACAAGGAGTCTCTAAATGGTCGAGATGTAAATATTGATATATTGGATGACTATATTTGGACATGGGAAAGGTTCCAAGTCATTCGAGTATTTTTCAGAGTACCGGGGAATTACGGGAATACGTGGAAGAAGTATTGGGCCCCATGGGCCAAGTGGCGGAAGAGAGGAGGCATGGCGCGCGGCCCCCCTAGCCCAAACCGAATTGTACTACACTAGTAGAAAACAGGGCTATGGTCCAGGCCGGCTCAGCCCATTAGTCCCGGTTCAGTCTAGAACCGGGACCAATGTGGGCATTGGTCCCGGTTCGTGAGCCCAGGGGGCCGGCCGGTCCACGTGGGCCATTGGTCCCGGTTCGTCCGGACCTTTTGGTCCCGGTTGGTGGGACGAACCGGGACCAATGGGCCTCACTCCTGGCCCACCACCATTGGTCCCGGTTGGTGGCTTGAACCGGGACCAAAGGCTTCCCTTTAGTCCCGGCTCATGTCATCAACCGGGACCAATGAGGTGCCTATATATACCCCCTCGCGCAAGAGCAGAGCACAGTGCTCTGTTTTTTCTGGCCGGGGGGGAGAGGGCTTTGTGGTGCTCTAGCTCACCTCCTATGCACATGAGGTGTTCGATGGAATGCCCGAGCCACACTACTTAAGCTTTCTCCTCTCGAAGCTCGACCTCCAAGCTCCATTTTCCTCGAGATTTGTCTAGATTTAGCGGTCCGTCACGCCCCGTCCCCGTCTTCACCGCCGTCGATCACCCGCACCGATCTCATCACCGACACCACCGTGGTGAGCCTCTTGTTCTTATCTTCTTTCTGAAAGGAAAAATATTCTTACTTGTATGTTTCGATAGATACTTGTATCATTTTCTTACATTTATTATTGCATGTTATATAGTGCGATGGTTTTGGCATCCGCCCCCGTCGGCCCTCGTCCTGTCTATGATTCGGATTTGGTATGTATATTATCTTTATAACTATTGGTTCATTTATTGTTTATGAAAATTATGCCGACCAACGTGACATAGATTTTATTTATCTAGGATATATGTGAATTGGAAATGCCAACCGACCCTATTGTCGAGAGGTTAAATTTAGTTGAAGAAGAAAACAATTTGTTGAAGGAAAAAATAAAAAAATTGAGGAGGATAAGATGATACTGGAGTTGCATGTTGCGGATGTCGTCGATGATCACAAGATCAAGATGGATGCAATGCGCTTGAAGATTAGAAAGATTAGAAAATATGCCATTCATACCGAGGCTTGGTATCATTATGCCGTTGGATCAATTGTTACCTTGGTTGCGATTATGATCGCATTTGTTTTCGCATTGAAATGTTTTACATAGTTTCAATGTATGGTTTAATTAATTAGATGCTCTGGAGAGCTATATGTTGTTAGATGAGAACTATGTATGCACTTTGGTTTTAATGTGATGATGAACTTCTATTAATTTGGACACTTAATTATATATAATGCACGCAGATGAACCGGCAATGGATGTACGGTGACAGACACACCCGCGAGTACATTAAGGGCGTGCATGAGTTTCTCGATGCGGCTGAGGCAAACAAGCAGAATGGTTTTATGTGTTGTCCATGCACTGAATGTGGGAATACGAGGTCTTACTCTAACCGGAAAATCCTTCACTCCCACCTGCTTTACAAGGGTTTCATGCCACACTATAATGTTTGGACGAGGCACGGAGAAATAGGGGTTATGATGGAAGACGGCGAAGAAGAAGAGTACGATGACAACTATGTGCCCCCTGAATACGGTGATGCTGCAACGGGGGGAGCTGGTGAAGATCAAGAGGAACCAGACGATGTGCCCAATGATGCTGCCACGGGTGAAGCTGCTGAAGATCAAGAGGAACCAGACGATGTGCCCGATGATGATGATCTCCGCCGGGTCATTGTCGATGCAAGGACGCAATGCATTAGTCAAAAGGAGAAGCTGAAGTTCGATCACATGTTAGAGGATCACAAAAAAGGGTTATACCCCAATTGCGAAGATGGCAACACAAAGCTCGGTACTGTACTGGAATTGCTGCAGTGGAAGGCAGAGAATGCTGTGGCTGACAAAGGATTTGAGAAGCTACTGAAAATATTGAAGAAGAAGCTTCCAAAGGATAACGAATTGCCCGACAGTACATACGCAGCAAAGAAGGTCGTATGCCCTCTAGGATTGGAGGTGGAGAAGATACATGCATGCCCTAATGACTGCATCCTCTACCGCGGTGCATACAAGGATCTGAACGCATGCCCGGTATGCGGTGCGTTGCGGTATAAGATCAGACGAGATGACCCTGGTGATGTTGACGGCGAGCCCCTCAGGAAGAGGGTTCCTGCGAAGGTGATGTGGTATGCTCCTATAATACCACGGTTGAAACGTCTGTTCAGAAACGAAGAGCATGCCAAGTTGATGCGATGGCACAGTGAGAACCGAAAGAAAGATGGGAAGTTGAGAGCACCCGCTGACGGGTCGCAGTGGAGAAAAATCGAGAGAAAGTACTGGGATGAGTTTGCAAAGGACCCAAGGAATGTATGGTTTGCTTTAAGCGCGGATGGCATTAATCCTTTCGGGGAGCAGAGCAGCAATCACAGCACCTGGCCCGTGACTCTATGTATGTATAACCTTCCTCCTTGGATGTGCATGAAGCGGAAGTTCATTATGATGCCAGTTCTCATCCAAGGCCCTAAGCAACCCGGCAACGAAATTGATGTGTACCTAAGGCCATTAGTTGAAGAACTTTTACAGCTGTGGAATGGAAACGGTGTACGTACGTGGGATGAGCACAGACAGGAGGAATTTAACCTTAAGGCGTTGCTGTTCGTGACCATCAATGATTGGCCCGCTCTCAGTAACCTTTCAGGACAGACAAACAAAGGATACCACGCATGCACGCACTGTTTAGATGACACTGAAAGTATATACCTGGACAAATGCAGGAAGAATGTGTACCTGGGCCATCGTCGATTTCTTCCGACCAACCATCAATGTCGAAAGAAAGGCAAGCATTTCAAAGGCGAGGCAGATCACCGGAAGAAGCCCGCCATGCGCACCGGTGATCACGTGCTTGCTATGGTCAATGATTTACACTACGTAATCTTTGGAAAGGGTCCCGGTGGACTAGCTGTTCCGAATGACGCTGAGGGACACGCACCCATGTGGAAGAAGAAATCTATATTTTGGGACCTACCCTACTGGAAAGACCTAGAGGTCCGCTCCTCAATCGACGTGATGCACGTGACGAAGAACCTTTGCGTGAACCTGCTAGGCTTCTTGGGCGTGTATGGGAAGACAAAAGATACACCTGAGGCACGGGAGGACCTGCAACGTTTGCACGAAAAAGACGGCATGCCTCCGAAGCAGTATAAAGGTCCTACCAGCTACGCTCTTACGAAAGAAGAGAAAGAAATCTTCTTTGAATGCCTGCTCAGTATGAAGGTCACGACTGGCTTCTCGTCGAATATAAAGGGAATAATAAATATGCCAGAGAAAAAGTTTCAGAACCTAAAGTCTCATGACTGCCACGTGATTATGACGCAACTGCTTCCGGTTGCATTGAGGGG
Source organism: Triticum aestivum (assembly GCF_018294505.1). Taxonomy (NCBI): domain Eukaryota; kingdom Viridiplantae; phylum Streptophyta; class Magnoliopsida; order Poales; family Poaceae; genus Triticum; species Triticum aestivum. The sequence goes on along the minus strand of NC_057809.1, from coordinate 530,320,612 downwards.
GCTTCTACCGGAAAACGTCCGATTAGCCATTGTGAAGCTATGTGCATTCCTCAATGCAATCTCTCAGAAGGTGATCGATCCAGAAATCGTACCAAGGCTAAGGAGTGATGTGGCGCAATGTCTTGTCAGTTTCGAGCTGGTGTTCCCACCATCCTTCTTCAATATCATGACGCACGTCCTAGTTCATCTAGTCGACGAGATTGTCATCCTGGGGCCCGTATTTCTACACAATATGTTCCCCTTTGAGAGGTTCATGGGAGTCCTAAAGAAATATGTCCGTAACCGCGCTAGGCCAGAAGGAAGCATCTCCATGGGCCATCAAACAGAGGATGTTATCGGGTTTTGTGTTGACTTCATTCCTGGCCTTAACAAGATAGGTCTCCCTAAATCGCGGTATGAGGGGAGACTGACTGGAAAAGGCACTCTTGGAAGAGACTCAATAATATGCAGGGACGGATATTCTTGGTCTCAAGCACACTACACAGTTCTACAGAACTCTACCTTGGTGACCCCGTATGTCGATGAACACAAGAACAGTCTGCGCTCCAAACACCCGGAGCAATGCGACGACTGGATTACATGTGAACACATCAGGACTTTCAGCAGTTGGTTGGAAACACGTCTCAGAGGTGACAACACTGTTTGTGATGAGTTGTACTTGTTGTCCAGGGGACCATCTTTGACTGTATTGACTTACAAAGGATACGAGATAAATGGGAATACATTTTACACGATCGCCCAAGATCAAAAGAGCACCAACCAAAACAGCGGTGTCCGCTTTGATGCAGCAACCGAGAGCGGAAAGGACACATATTATGGTTACATAGTGGACATATGGGAACTTGACTACGGACCTGATTTTAAGGTCCCTTTGTTTAAGTGCAAATGGGTCAATCTGTTAGGCGGCGGGGTACAGGTAGACCCACAGTACGGAATGACAACAGTGGATCTGAAAAATCTTGGGTACACTGACGAACCGTTCGTCCTAGCCAATGATGTGGCACAGGTTATCTATGTGAAGGACATGTCTACCAAACCGAGAAAAAGAAAAGATAAGGAAGCGCATACATCATACGATGAACCAAAGCGCCACATAGTTCTTTCAGGAAAAAGGGACATCCTGGGAGTGGACGGCAAGACAGACATGTCTGAAGATTATGAAAAGTTTCATGAACTTCCTCCCTTCAATGTCAAGGCTGACCCAAGCATCCTGATAAACAATGAAGATTATCCATGGTTACGGCGCAATAAGAAAATGACACAAGCGAAGAAAAAGTGAAGACTTTCTCCCGCAACTATTATGATGATACCATGCCAAATTTGTAACAGACGAACATGCTACCATTGCCCGTTTTGTACATGCACATGCTATGTGGGTGAAATTATGATACCATCCCAACTTTCAACTTTTTCAGAGTTCATTTGAAAGGCTTTCATGTCTTATGGTTCGAAACTTTGATACTTCGAAAGTGATTGTCCATTTTGTACACGATGTGCATCAAGTTTTTGTCGTAACCCTCTCTACTTTTTGGAACATGCTATGTGGGTGAAATGATGATACCATGCCAACTTTCAACCTTTTCAGAGTTCATTTTGAAATGCTTTACAAATTCAGAGTCATTTAGCTCAAATAATGAATTAATAGCAAACAGAATGAACTACAAAACTTTTATGAAAATAAAAATAATCAATTAAAATATTATGTTATGATCAACTAAAATAAAACTATAATATTCTTCAATAGCAAAAAGAATATAATTTTTGTGACCTAAAATCAAACTATAAGTATTTAATTGTAAGTATAAATAAAAAATAAATAGCAAAGAAGAAAAAAAATTCTATTTTTATAGTAAAGTTATTCATAAAATAGTGATTCACACAAATTTTATAAAATTCAAATTGAAACTATTCAAAATTTTAAAACTAATGGCACTAACAGAAAGTTTATAATTTTTGTGACCTAAAATCAAAAAGAAATCACTAAAAAACTATAAGTATTTAGTTGTAAGTATAAATAAAAAATAAATAGAAAAAAATCCTATTTTTATAGTAAAGTTATTCATAAACTAGTGATTCACACAAATTTTTAAAAATTCAAATTTAAACTATTGAAAATTTAAAACTAATGGCACTAATAGAAAGTTTATAATTTTTGTGACCTAAAAGCAAAAAGAAATCACTAAAAAACTGTAAGTATTTAGTTTTAAGTAGAAATAAAAAATAAAAAACCAAAAAAATGTAGAAATAAAAAAGAAAAAACCAAAAAAATGCCACCTACTGGGCCTCCACGGCCTGAATACAACTAGAAACCCTACATGGGCCAGGATTCAGGCCCGCAGAGGCCCAATAGGCCCACAGGCAGTAGCAAGTTTAGGCCCGAAAGCCTGCATTAGAGAGGAGCTCGAATGGGGAGGCACAGCAGCGCTTATAAACAAGTGCCGGCGCCCTTCAGCTAGCGATGTTGGGACTAAACTTCAGCTAGCGATGCAGCACAAGGCCATTGGTCCCGGTTGGTGGCACCAACCGGGACTAAAGGGGGCATTGGTCACGGTTCATGGCACCAACCGTGACCATTGCCCCCCTTTACTCCCGGTTGGTGCCACCAACCGGGACCAATGGTCTTCGCTTCCCGCCCTTTCGGCTGCCGAAAATTGGCCTTTGGTCCTGGTTCGTCGCACCAACCGGGACTAAAGGGAGCATTAGTCCCGGGTCGTAGCACGAACCGGGACCATTGCTCTGGCTATATAAACCAACACTTGTGAAATTTTGGCCAACCGCTCCCATTCGCCCCGACGCCCCCAGGCCGTTCGTCGTCGTCGTCACCGCCCCGAGCCCGTCATCACCCCGCACCGTCGCCCCGCGCCCGCCGCCGTCGCCCCGCCCCGCTGTCGCCCCGCCCCGCCCCGTCGCCGGCCCGAGCCCGTACGTCGTTGCCCCGCACCGTCGCCCCGAGCCCGTCGTCGCCCCGCGCCCGCCGCCGTCGCCCCGCCCCGCCCCGTCGCCGCCCCGAGCCCGCCGCCGTCGCCCTGCCCCGTCGCCGCCCCGAGCCCGCCGCCGTCGCCCCGCCCCATCGCCGCCCCGAGCCCGTCGTCGCCCCGCGCCGGTGCCCTTTAGATTGATGATATGATGATGTTTTTTTCTGTTGATGATATGATGATGTTTTTTTTCTGTTGATGATATGATGATGTTTTTTCATATATGTATTAATTTTTTTAAGTTGTAAGTAGAATCGATTTTAGGTTAGTGCATTTTATCACTGATTTTAGGTTAGTTGAGCCTCTTTAGTGCATTTTATGTTTGTTGCATTTTAGGTTAGTGCATTTTATGTTAGTGGAGAGGAAAAAGTAAAATAAGGAAAAGGAAAATAAGTAGAGAAAGAAGGAGAAGAAGGAGAAGACGAGGAGAGGAAGAAAAGGAAGAGGAGAAGAAGAAAGGAATAGAGGAGAAGAAGAAAAAATAGAATTTTTTTTCTATTTTTTCTTCTTCTCCTCTATTCCTTCCTTCTTCTCCTCTTTTTTTCTTCTTTTTTTTCTTCGATCTTCTCCCCCTCCCGATAGGAAAGTTTTATATAGAAAGTTACAATTTTAGAAAAGTTTTATATATGCAAAAATCACAATTTTAGAAAAAGAAGGATATGAAAGAAGAAAATAAGAAGAGGAAAGAAAGAAGAAGAGGAGAGGAAAAGAAGAGGAGAAATAAATAAGAAGAAGAAAAAAGAAGAAAAAGAAGAGGAGAAGGAAGAAAGGAATAGTGGAGAAGAAGAGAAAATAGAATATAGAGGGTCGAGGGTCGGGAACTAGGGTAGAGGGTCGAGGGTCGTTAAGGGGTCAAGGGTCGAGGGTTTCAGGGTCGAGGGTTCGAGGGTTCTATAGGGTCGAGGGTCGAGGGTTCCAGCAGGGTCGTCTAGGGGTCGAGGGTTCTAGGGTCGTCGAGGGTTCGAGGGGTCGAGGATCGCCGAGGGGTCAAGAGAGGTTTCCTAGTGTCAAAGTATTGAAGAAATCCATGCCTTCATCATTAGCCGGAAGTAACCAGGGCATGTTGGTACGAAGTTCTGCAAAGTTGTTTTGGAATGGAGTCCCGGATAGAATAATCCGCCTTTTGGTACGAATTCAGCAAAGGCCTTCCAAAAAGCGATATTCGGAAGGCTCTTGCTGAACTTTGTACCAAAAAGTGAATTATCCTATCTAGGACTCCGTTCCAGAACAACTTTGAAGAGCTTCGTACCATCATGCACATGTTACTTTCGCCTAATGATGAAGACATGGTTTTGTTGAATCCTTTGACACTAGGCAACCTCCCGACCCCTCGGCGATCCTCTCGAACATGAGAGGAAGAAGAGGGTCGTCTAGGGGTCGAGGGTTCCAGGGTCGTCGAGGGTTCGAGGGTCGAGGATCGCCGAGGGTCGAGAGGTTTCCTAGTGTCAAAGTATTGAAGAAATCCATGTCTTCATCATTAGCCGGAATAACCAGGGCAATTTGGTACGAATTTCTGCAAAGTTGTTCTAGAATGGAGTCCCAGATAGAATAATCCGCCTTTTGGTACGAATTCAGCAAAGGCCTTCCAAATAGCGATATTCGGAAGGCTCTTTCTGAACTTTGTACCAAAAAGTGAATTATCCTATCTGGGACTCCGTTCCACAACAACTTTGAAGAGCTTCGTACCATCATGCACATGTTACTTTCGCCTAATGATGAAGACATGGTTTTGTTGAATCCTTTGACACTAGGCAACCTCCCGACCCCTCGGCGATCCTCTCGAACATGAGAGGAAGAAGAGGGTTGTCTAGGGGTCGAGGGTTCCAGGGTCGTCGATGGTTCGAGGGTTTGAGGGTTCTTCTCCTCTATTCTTTCTTATCCTCTCTTTTTTCTTCTTCTTCCTATTTTTTTATCGGGAACGAGGGTTGTCGAGGGACATAGATGTAGTGTCGTCGTTGTCGATATATACCCCCTCCCGATAGCTTACTATGATTAGGTAGCTAGTTCTACATTTGGCACTAATATATCCATCTGTCATGTTTGAATAATAATTTCCATGTTGTAAATATTTGTAGAAACTATGGACACCGCCCTAGACGAAGCAACAAAAGAAGCGTTGTTGAGGAACATAATCGCGGAAGGAAGTGATGCCATCTCGTTGTTTCTCAACGAAACCGATGGTCTGGAAGGAGAGGGTGAACAAGCTGGCTACGGTGACCTAATGCCAGTGCAAGAAGAAGATCATGAGGACGGCTCCGGTGACCCAATGCCGGTGCAAGAAGGAGACCGTGATGACGGCTCCGGTGACCGAACCGAGTCTGGCCAAGTATATATATTAGTTAAGCCTATGCTAACTAGCTGATTGATGCATTCATTGTTTTGTATGTACACATATTAATTAAGTCTTTGTTCTTTTTTCTAGGCCTCCGGATCGAGCATAACTTCGGTAAAGAGACGAGGCCCGAAGAAAAAGTTGAGCTCGGATGAAAAGTTTGAGATCATAGAAATCGCACCCGACGGCCAACCTATTGACCCCTCCGGACAAAGAGTGCATTTGTTGCTTAGTGCGGGGTTCTGGTTAGGGACAAGATCCCGATAAGCATCCAGCAATGGTTTAAGCCGGCTACAGAAGACCCTGAGGTGTCTTATGTCAATGATATGCAGAAAAATGATCTTTGGACTGAGCTGAAGTCAAATTTCACCCTACCGCCTGAGGATAATCCAGAGAACCCAGTTAAAGAGAAATTAATCAAGTCTTTTGCTCTGAAGAGGATGGCAGAACTATTCAGGAGGTGGAAGAAAGAGATGAATAAGTTTGTCGAAAATAATGAGACACCAGAATTCAAGGGCAGATATGAGAAGATCAGAGATCACTGGCCCGCATTTGTGGCCCACAAGACATCGGAAAAGAGTCAGAAGATGTCGGCGACAAACAAGCAAAATGCTGCGAAGAAGAAGCTTCACCATCGCACGGGGTCAGGTGGCTACCTCGTAGCCCGGCCTAAGTGGTCCAAGACTGAGAATGATCTGGTTCATAAAGGGATCGAACCAGAGACAATTAACTGGCCAGACCGTTGCCGGACTTGGTTCTTCGGGGCTGGCGGAACCTTGGACCCTGTAACAGGGAAGTGCATTTGGACGAACGATCAAATGGACATACCAGTCAGTAAGCTTAAGCAGTATATCGAAGCAGCGCAGGAAGGGACGTTCTTTCCAGACAGAGAGAACGACGAGCTCACAATGGCCCTCGGGAATCCTGAGCACCCTGGACGGACACGAGGCACGCCAGGCTCCATTCCGTGGAAGGTTGGGTTTCCGGACGCAGGCGGTTACAAATCCCATGAGAGGAGGAAAAAAGTGCAGCAGACCCAAATGCAGGCGCTGCAAGCAAGGGTAGACGCGATAGAGGAACGAGAAGCAAATCGCAGCAAACGTACTGCCGAAGCCTCCCCCGAAGCTACCCCGCCATCTCAGCGCAGAAGCAGCGTGGCTTCCACCGAGCTGCTTCAGCCGGAGCATGCCTTGACGGCTCCTGCCAGCTATCCCGTGGATGCTATAACGGAGTCTCAAAATTGCCACCTTATGACGCAATGGATGAATTTGAAGGTCAAGGCGGCTGTTGGCTCTGTTTATCCTACTGAACCCGGCGCAACTTTTCACTGCCGGCCGATTCCAGAAGGATATGCTAGGGTGATGGTGGATGAGATAACGGAGGGATTTGAGGACCTCCAGCTTGACCACCCTACCGGTGAAGGGGAGACTCGGCTGGGGTCTGCTCTGAAGACTCCATGCCTATGGCGGAAGGAGCTCATCAACCTTCCGAACTGGACGCCTCCGCCTCCTCCTCCTCCTCCGGCAAGTCAGGGCACTCCGCCTCCACCGCCTCCTCCTCCGGCGAGTGACGATCAGGGCCCTCGGCCGGCTCCTTCTCCGGCGCGTGGCGGCACTCCGCCTCCTTCTCCGCCTGCGCCGACGCGCCCGAGCAGCCAGCCTCCTCCTTCTCCGCCTCGTCAGCAAGGGCGGAAGAGACCTGCCGCCGCTCCAGCTGCTCCGGCGCGTCGTAGTCCTTCTCCTCCGCCTCTTAAGCAAGTAAAGAAGACAACCGCTCCGTCTGCTCGGTCGGCGTCTAGCAGTACAACCAGAGGCGGGAGGACATACAGATTCGGTCCTTCTCTGAAGACTCCAGAGAAGTTACCATATGAGAGGACCCTGGAGGAGAACGCCGAGATCGCGAGAAGAAGTGAGGAACTTCTTTGAAGGGGTGAAAGCAAAGAAACATCCACCTCCGGAGGAGAAGGTAGATCGGGTGAAAGTGAAGCGCACTCTGGCTGCCCTGACAAAACCACCGAAGTCTGATCCGCCGAAAGGAAACTATGACCGCATTATTGGAAAGGAATTTGCCGAAGCGGAGCGGTCGGGAAGTACTGTCAGTGATCAAAGGCTGAAAGAACGACGAGCTGGGAAACAAATTGCCCAGCTCGGCGAACAAGCGAAGCAATCGTGCCCCCCGCTCAAGGTGCCTAGCCACAACGTCGCTAATGATCCGAGGATGGTGCCCGGTTATAGCAATCTTGCAGATTACCTGCCCGACGAAGTACATTATGAACCCATGGACATGCAGATACAAAGATACGAGTACGGGAAGCCTCTCGTCAAAGATGAAAGATCTCTATCAACGATGATGCGAAGATTGCATGATTGGTACTTGAAAATCTGCAGAGACTCTGGGGGGAGGAGTACTTTGTATGTGAAAGTTAAAAAGGAGCATGACCTCGTTGGAATTGATCTGTTGCCTGTTCCATTTGAGGAGTTCTATCAGTTTTTCAATCAATTGGCCCTCGATAAAACAACGGTCGCCTGCTACTGTCTGTAAGTAGTACTACTTCTGTCATTAAGTTTCTCTATATAGCTTAGCTCTTTCATTGCATGTATTTATAATCATCCTCACTATATTATGCAGATTGAAGATCGCCGAATTGAAGAAAAGACAAGTCGGTGATATTGGGTTCATTAACACATATCTCATAGATGCAACTCAGGTTAAATTCATGCCGCAGATACCGAGGCCAACTTGCTACGATCGTTGGTAATAAATCAAAACAAAGATATAATACTCTTTCCTTACAACTTCAAGTGAGTGTTACTGTCTTGTGCGTATTCGGTTTCCCTTATATATTAGTCAAGGTTATAGTAATGTAATTGATGAGTTATGCATGCGTGTGCAGTTTCCACTATATTCTCCTACATATTAAGCTTGAGCAGGGACTAGTAACCGTCTTAGACTCAAGACGAAAAGATCCCCAGGACTATGCAGACATGACTCAAATACTCGAGAAGTAAGTTAAATCGATCATTATCCACCATATCAGCAACTTTGTTCATTTCCTGATATATCAAGTAATTGTTTTCTTTGTCCGGCAGGGTTTGGAGAAAATTCACCAGAAAAGCTCCGGGACTGCCGAAGGAGCTGCAATTTAGACACCCGAAAGTAAGTACTATAGTAGCATTTTAAGCGCATCTACTAGTCATTCAAGCGCTAGTTTCATCAATACCATTTGGCATTCTTGCTTATCAGTTTGATTAACCTCTATTTCTTGTAAAGTGGTTGTGGCAGGAACAAGGGAATGATTTCTGTGGATACTATGTTTGCGAGTCCATCCGCCACACGACCTGTGAGCGGGGCTACACTGAAGAACAATATGAAGTACGTAAATAACAACATTCACAATTTTATTTTATTACCATCATTTGTGTTGAGTTTCATTCATTCATATATATATGTATTGACCCCCTTCTTTAAATTAGATGTTTCGGAAGCGGGATGAACTCCTAGCACCAGCTCGCATGCGTGCAATTCAAGAGGAATTGGCGGCATTCTTTCTTGACCACGTGATCCCTGAAAACGGAGAATTCTATGTGGACCCTGAGTCCGTATGATTATATTTGTAAGAGATAATTATTGTATATATGTAGCCGGTAGTGTCAGATAGATATACGAGAACTTGTTGTTTGACCAATCTCTCGGAGAAAGAGAGGTGGTCGATATCACTTCTCTCTGTATGCATATATGTTCATCACAATCTTCTGTTTCCTTCTTTTCTTACTAGCTAGCTAGCGTGTCTAGTCCTCTCTATACGTATGTACCGTTCATAGCGTCGACCAAGCACGGACATAAGAGAGGACACTTCTCTCTATTAATTATAGCTAGCTAACACAATATATGAAACACCTAAATTAACCCCCCAAAACCCCCAACCCCCCCTCCTTTCAAAAAAAAACAAAAACCCCAGCCGCAGAAATGCTGACGCGTGGATGCCTACCAACCGGGACCAAAGGGTCTCCTGACTGGGCTCTGCGCACTGCCCACGTGGAGGCCCATCAGTCCCGGTTCTGGATTGAACCGGGACTAAAGGGTCGGGGCATTAGTACCGACACTTTAGTCCCGGTTCAGGAACCGGGACTAAAGGCCCTTACGAACCGGGACTATAGGCCCTTCTTCTACCAGTGCTAGGGGGGCGGCCCCCCTTTCCTCCTTTCCTCCCTCTCCTTCCTTCTCCCCTTCCCCTTCCTTTCCTACTCCTACCTTTCCTCCTCCTAGTAGGAGTAGGAAAGCGGAGTCCTACTCCTACTAGGATGAGGACTCCTCCTCCTGGCGCTCCCTAGGAGGGCCGGCCGGCCTTCCTCCTTGCTCCTTTACATACGGGGGCAGGGGCACCCTAGAACACACAAGGTGATCATTGATCCCTTAGCCGCGTGTGCCCCCTCCACCATAATCCACCTCAATCATATCGTAGCGGTGCTTAGGATAAGCCCTGCGTCAGTAGCAACATCATCACCGTCATCACGCCATCGTGCTGACAAAAATCTCCCGTGAAGCTCTGCTGAATCATAGTTCATGGGACGTCATCGAGCTGAACGTATGCTGAACTCGGAGGTGTCGTGCGTTCGGTACTTGGATCGGTCGGATCGTGAAGAGGTTCGACTACATCAACCGCATTCTCATAACGCTTCCGCTAACGGTCTACGAGGGTACGTGAACGATACTCTTCCCTCTCGCTGCTATGCATCACCATGATCTTGCGTGTGCGTAGGAATTTTTTTGCAATTACTATGTTCCCCAACAAGAATAGGAGGGAAAGTGGAGAGCTTTACCCTTTCATTATTATTTCTTTTATATTCTAATGGTTTTCCCATCTTTCTATAGCTGGCAATATAAGAATTCTCATTGCAATTTACCACGCAAAACATATAGATTTCTTTAAGAGTAGTTTTAACATGGTCGGTGAATATGAACACATCAAACCAAATATTTTATGTGACAATTCTTCACACCCCAAAAATAAATAAAGTTCATTAGAAAGCTCAAGGGTGATCAAGTTATTGCAATATTTGGTCACGATTCGATCATGAAAAAGCATGAATTGGAAATTAAGATGGCCAACTATATTGCAAAGTTCACAAGTAACAGGATGAAGAGAGCATACTTTTGTATCACCTTAAGCCATTGATTTGTTTCATCATGATTATGCTTGTCGGTGTCAAAACCGGCGGATCTCGGGTAGGGGGTCCCGAACTGTGCGTCTAAGGCGAATGGTAACATGAGGCAAGGGACACTATGTTTACCCAGGTTCGGGCCCTCTTGATGGAGGTAAAACCCTACATCCTGCTTGATTAATATTGATGATATGGGTAGTACAAGAGTAGATCTACCACGAGATCAGAGAGGCTAAACCCTAGAAGCTAGCCTATGGTATGATTGTATGTTGTCCTACGGACTAAGACCCTCCGGTTTATATAGACACCGGAGGGGGCTAGGGTTACACAAGGTCGGTTACAAAGGAGGAGATATCCATATCCGTATTGCCTAGCTTGCCTTCCATGCCAAGTAGAGTCCCATCCGGACACGAGACGAAGTCTTCAATCTTGTATCTTCATAGTCCAACAGTCCGGCCAAACGATATAATCCGGCTATCCGGAGACCCCCTAATCCAGGACTCCCTCAATGCTTCTTACAATATCTATCATCCCTATAAGGCATATGTCTTCACAAACTCTATTCACTCGACAAAAATTTACATGCTTCTAAGAAACTTCTTTCTCATGACTAGTGCAATCCTCATTGGCATCATGAATATTCATAGCAAGCACACTAACAACATTGCAATCATGTTTATCATTCAAAGATTTAGTGCCAAACAATTTATAGACTTCTTCTTCTAACACGTGAGCACAATTTTCCTTTCCATCATTTTCATGAAAGACATTAAAAAGATGAAGCATATGAGGAAACCTCAATTCCATTTTTTGTAGTTTTCTTTTATAAAAAAACTAGTGATAAACAAGAAAATAAAAGATTCAATTGCAAGATCTAAAGATATACCTTCAAGCACTCACCTCCCCGGCAACGGCGCTAGAAAAGAGCTTGATGTCTACTACACAACCTTCTTATTGTAGACGTTGTTGGGTCTCCAAGTGCAGAGGTTTTGTAGGACAGTAGCAAATTTCCCTCAAGTGGATGACCTAAGGTTTATCAATCCGTGGGAGGCGTAGGATGAAGATGGTCTCTCTCAAGCAACCCTGCAACCAAATAACAAAGAGTCTCTTGTGTCCCCAACACACCCAATACAATGGTAAATTGTATAGGTGCACTAGTTCGGCGAATAGATGGTGATACAAGTGCAATATGATGGTAGATATAGGTTTTTGTAAACTGAAAATATAAAACAGCAAGGTAGCAAGCGATAAAAGTGAGCGTAAATGGTATTGCAATGCGTTGAAACAAGGCCTAGGGTTCATAATTTCACTAGTGCAAGTTCTGTCAACAATGATAACATAATTAAATCATATGGCAATCCCTCAACGTGCAACAAAGAGTCACTCCAAAGTTCCTATCGCAGGGAACATAAGATGAAATTCCTTGTAGGGTACGAAACCGCCTCAAAGTTATTCTTTCCGATCAATCCATTGAGCTATTCCTATAAGTGTCACAAACAGCCCTAGAGATTGTAGTAAAATAACACCATCATTCACACACATCAATCAACCCTAATGTCACCTAGATACTCCAATGTCACCAAGAGTATCCGTGGGTCAATTATACGATATGCATCAAAGAACTTCAGATTCATAATATTCAATCCATCACAAAGAACCTCAAAGAGTGCCCCAATATTCCTACCGGAGAAACAAGGACCAAAACATGCATCAACCCATATGCATAGATTACCCCAATGTCACCTCGGGAATCTGCGAGTTGAGTGTCAAAACATATGTCAAGTGAATCAATAGAACACCCCATTGTCACCACGGGTATCCCATGCAAGACATACATAAGTGTTCTCAAATCCATAATAGTATTCAATTTGATAATAGTGAAACCTCAAAGGTAAAACTCAATTCATCACAAGAAGATAGAGGGGGAGAAACACCACATGATTCAACTATAATAAGAAAGCTCGCGGTACATCAAGATTGTGCCATATCAAGAACATGAGAGAGAGAGAGATCAAACACATAGCTACGGGTACATACCCTAAGCCCCAAGGGTTTACTACTCCCTCCTCGTCATGGAGACCACCAGGATGATGAAGATCACCACCGGTGATGGTTTCCCCCTCCGGCAGGGGGGCGGAACGGGTTACCGATTGGTTTTTCGTTGCTACAGAGGCTTGCGTGGCGGAACTCCCGATCTAGGTTTATTTCTGGATGTTCCTGGATTTATAGGAATTTTGGCGTCGGTTTCACGTCAAGGGGGTCCACGAGGCAGCAGCAAGGTAGGGATGTGCGCCCTCCACCCTTGTGGCTGCCTCGGGACTCCTTTGGTCCATCTCAGATGCCCCGTGGGTCTCTTCTGGTCCATAAAAAATCACCGTAAATTTTCAGCTCGTTCAGACCCCGTCTGATATTCCTTTTATGTAAAACACAAAAAAAGGGAAAACAGAAACTAACAGTGGGCTCTAGGTTAATAGGTTAGTCCCCAAAAATAATGGGAAAATTGATTTTATACCCTTAGTTGTGTCACACTCGGCAGGTTTGCCCCTAGTTTCGGAAAACACTTGTTCTTGTCCAACTCACTTTGGTTTTCTTATGCTTTTGCCCTTCCGGCACGGTTCCGTCTAGTCAGCGCCGTTTGACCACTACCGGCGCTAGTTTTTGGACATTTTTACCCCTCTTGCGGATAACCCTCAATACCCCTTCATCCTCAGCCAGCTTGCATGAAAAATAGAGGGAGGGAAGGCACGGCAAGTTTGTATGGGGAAGCGGGAAGCGGGAGAGAAAGGAGCGGTGCACATGGCGAGCTCGGGCTCGTCCAACTTCTCACCGGCGACCGGAGAGGTAAGTAGTCCCTTGAATCTATGAATTTGGTGCTCCTCCACCCCATCCCACTTGAATCTAGGGATTTCTAGGGTTTGTGACATTTGGGGGAAATTTTACCTTTGTTTTAGGTCGATGGGGTCGGGATTGTGCAACATTCTTTGGAGTTTTATCTTCCCGACGAGTCCTATTCCGGCTTGGAGTTTTTGTCGAAGCATCGCTGCCCTGGACATGGCCTTGTCCCTTCCCGCCGTGTATCATGCGGAGGAGCTAGCAGTGGCCCCCGTTTTTTAGGTTGTCCATTAGATGTAAGTTTTTGTGAATTTGTGATAGATTTAGTTTTTGTTGATTTTTACTCTCTAATGTTGATTACTCTGGCTTGCAATTAGTTAGCAGAAGAGTGTGTATGGGTGGTGTGGGTTGAACCAGCTCCTCCATTGCGTGTTGCCCTTGCTTTTGAAGACTTGCATGCAGAGGTTGAAGGTAGTTGGATCAAATGTCACCATCTGAAGAAGGAAAACATGGAGCTGGCAAGGAAGAACATGGATTTGAAGAAGAAACTTAGAGAGAGAGATGAGATGTTGTTGGTGTGGGCATTGCTGTTAGTTGGAATTGTTATGTTTGTTGTACTGGTGTGGTAGATGTAGTTTATCGATGGATTTGAAGTGAAGATGTTGATGGAACCCTACTTTGTTTGATGTAACTTTGCAGTTGCAGTTGAATTGATGTCACTTTATCTGATGTAACCCTAGTTGAAGACAAATCTTATGTGATGAATCCAAATGTGGATGGTAGATGAAGATTTGTCGTCGACGACATCGACGACAAATTTTATGTGATGAGTCCAAATGTGGATGGTAGATGAACATTTGTCGTCGTCGACGACAAATCTTATCTGATGAGTCCAAATGTGGATGGTAGATGAAGATTTGTTGTCGACATCGTCGACGACAAATCTAAATGATACCAAATGTGGATGGTGTAGAAACAAATCAACAGGAAGTTGAACAACAAAATAGTGATGGACAAGGGAGATAACAGCAAGCAGCAAACAGTAAATTGCCTAACAAACATTAAGCAAGTGCATAATAGCCAGTGCATAATAGCTAGTGCATAAAGCACTCAGAAGTTCACATAGTCAAGTGCACAGATCAACATCTAGTTAATAACAACATCAAAACAAATAGAGCACAATACTTAAGCATCTAGAACTTTAATTTTTTGCTCCTGGTGTTCTTGGCTGGGTTTGGAGCTTGCCTTGCTTCTAGTGTTCTTAGCTGGGTTAGGGGCAGTGGGTGGAGCTTCAAATGCTACTGGTGCTTTCTTTGAAGGAGAAATAACTTTGCTATCAACACTGCTTCCAGTAGCTGAGCAGAATGTATTTGCTGGTTGCACCCCTCCACCTCTCTTCTCTTTGACACAATTCGGAGAAGCTCCTCTATCTGCTGCTCTTTTGTAGTTTTTCCTAGGACTAAAACAATTGCAAACATGTCACAATTTGTAAGGTATCCATTCAGATAAGATTTCTGGATTTGGGAATTGGACATACCTTACTACACTTGCTTGTGTAGATGCTTCATGTGATGGTTCCTTTGGTGGTGGCATTTGCAGCTGGACAACATCAGGATGATCGTCTTCTCCTTCTGTTGGCTCATCTTGCACTTCTGCTTTTGCTGGCTCATTAGCTGTAGGATGATCGTCTGCATTTTCAGCACCCCAATGTTCTTCCTCTCCAAATGCTGGATCTACAGATTGTGTGCGGCTCTTGGCTTGGTGTCCATATCTTCCACACCTCTTGCACTTCTTCTTCCTAGGCCCAAGGCCCTTTCCTTCACTGCTAGATCTAATCCTCTGCTTTCTGGGCCTGCCTGGTGCTTGCTTCTAAACAGGAGCACATAATTTGAAACCAGGATCTACAATGTCCCACTGTTGCTTGCCTTCCAAAGTAGGTAGGTTTTTAGCATATGTAGCTTTGAACATCTCAACAGAGTAGTACTTATGGACATACTTGTCAATAGCACTAGCATCACCTCTTAGCGTAGTGATAAAGAAAAGAGCATGGATGCATGGCTTACTAGTGACTTGCCACTATCTACAACTGCAAGTCCAGTTTACCATGTCTACTGGGTACCTCCATTCTCTCTTCTCTCTATCTGTTGCAGTTACCTCAGCTTCTGTTGGGCTTATCCTAACAATAGTCATCTCAAAACCTTTAGTTTTCTCCATTAATGTCTTCATTACTGTTGGTAAGATGTAGTGGCCAATGAAATGGTCAATGCAAATTCTTTTTCTTAAGTCAAACTTCTCCATAATGTATTGCCTAATCTTGTCCAACAGGTCCACTAGGTGTAGGCCCTTGTATTTCTTGATTCTGGAGTTGAATGATTCAGCAAGGTTGTTGTTAACATAGTCAACTTTGCTAAACTCAGTGAAACTTACTCTAGCCTAGATTTTTGTGTGGTGATGCTCAAGATATTCCTTTACTTTTGGTCTACTCTTCAGCTGGTTCAAATGAAAGTTGTGCTTCTTAATGCTGTAAGTTAGTGAGCAAGGCCATAGATTGTCATCATAAAATTTTCCTTTGAATTTCTTGCTGAAATTTTGGGCAAGATGCCTCATACACTCGCTGTGCTCCACTCCTGGGTAAATATCATCAATAGCACTCTCCAGTCCTTTGCAAGCATCAGTATGTATGACCAAACCTTCAGGGTGTCTTATTGCTTCCTTCAGGTTTTTGAAAAACCAAGTCCAGCTCTCAGTTGACTCCACCTCAAGAACACCATATGCAATAGGAAATAACCAGTTATGAGCATCTAGAGCACATGCTGCTACAAGTTGGCCCCTAAACCTACCATGCAATGCAGTTGCATCTACAGCCAAGTATGGCCTGCACCCATCCAAGAACCCTTTCTGACAAGCTTTGAAGCATACAAAAACCCTTCTAAAACACTGCTTGTAGAATTTCTTTCCTTTTAACTTGTACTCCACTGTGTGCTTGTCTATATCAACAACACTTCCTGCTGATGCCCTCTCTACTTCATCTTTGAATGCATAAAGTAACTGGAAGCCATCACTATACTTACCATAGATCTTGTCAAGTGCCATCTCCTTACCATAGTAACATCTGCTGTATGGCACCTCAAGACCATACTTCTCTAACAACATACCCTGAATTTCCTTTGTTCCAAACCCTAGATTTTTTCTGATCCAAGCCATAGAAGCATCTGCAATCCACCTTCTTTTTGCAGCTCTCAATCTCTGAGATCTATTCACACTAGGACATGTGTGAGGGTGGGGATTCACTTTGATCTAAAAATAAAACAAATAGTCGGTCAGGATAATATTAGTAAAACAAATAGGCACATTTTATTAAAAACACATTATTAAAACAGTACCTGAAACAGAGTGCTCCTCCTCATCAAAGATGCATGCAGCCTCCACTTACACCTCTCATAGGCACATTTCTTAGTAAACCTAGTTGGGTCACTCTTAAGTGTAATGTACTCAGTTTGAGACTTGATTGAGAATGTTCCAACGACATTCTTGCAATCAACTGCATTAGGAAAGACCACACATTCCTCAATGGATGGATTATCTCTATCATACATCATTACAGGTCTATCCTCATCTGCATCCTCAAAAGCTCCCATGTTATTATCCTCTTGCCTCTCATCATCATCAGTATCTGAAAATTCTGCAGGAATGTACTCTTCATGTGTTGTATGCTCATCATTGTTGTACTGGACATAACCTGGGTAAAGTTTCTCATCCTCTTCATCAGATAAAATAGGTGCATTAGGCAGTGCCTCTTCCACAACTGGATCAGGCTGATTCTCTAGTCTATTAGTGCCACATTCAGCAGTAGTTGGAGTGGTACTTGCACTTGCTGCACTAGTTCTAGGAGAACTAGGAGTACTAGCAGCAGCTGTCCTGGATCCACATGGACTACCCCTTCTTCTACCCCCTATCCCTCCAGCAGTTTTTTCACACCTTTGTCCTCTCTTTCTCTGAATTACTGTTATTTCCAGATTGCATGACCTTGTCTCTGCATTACTTGCAAACATCACACCTAACTCATCATCACACTGTAGAGGGTTCCAACACTCCTTTAAACTATCCCAATATCTAATTTCAATAGCATCAAACAATCCCCATGGATACTTGGCACAAATAGCAGCCCTAAAGTCATTAAATGACCTACTACTGCTATCCACAACTAATGAAAATGTGAATCCGCTCTCCTTTCCTTCCGTACCAGCAGAAACTATAACTGTCGTCTCCATTCTAACAGACAGAAAGAATGCAACATCTGGATCCATCCTACAGTAATGAGCATACCATATCCCATGAGCAATTGCACCAAAGCTAGCCTAAAACTTATCTGAATCCACTAAGCATGAGTAGATCTAAGACTGAAAGTTACCCCATCGGGATCTGACGTGCAGATGTGGTGCCCTCGCCGCCTTGACTGCCACCACAGTTGCCTTTAACGCCCTCCCGTGCCGATGCGGTGCCCTTCTTGATGCGGCCGCGGCCGCCACCTAGGGTTTCTCCGTCCTCCCCCATCGCCTGGCCTGGAAACGGATGTGGTGTGAGGATTGGTTTGTGGATCTAGTGGTGAGCCACCAATGGTGACTAGGGTTTCTGACGGGGTGAAGAGACTGAGAATGGGGAACAATAGAGTGAGAGTGGGAATGAGTTGGTTTGGTCGACCGACGAGCAAGCCGTGTCCAAAAACTAGCAGCAGTAGTGGTCAAACGGCGCTGACTGGACGGAACCGTGACGGAAGGGCAAAAGCATAAGAAAACCAAACTGGTTCGGGCAAGAACGATGGTTTTCGGAAACTAGGGGCAAACCTGCCGAGGGGGACACAACTAAGGGCACCAAATTAATTATCCCAAAAATAATATAAAATAGCATATTAATGCATATAAAACATCCAAAACAGATAATATAATAGCATGTAACAATGAGAAATTATAGATACGTTGGAGACGTATCAATGGGGTGGATATGAGGATGCGCGGGAACGCCTACCACATTGGATCCAACCTACTCTCGCCCACCCGAGCCCATATAAATTGGACACTGTCTGCACTCTGGATGAAACCCTAGTCGCATTCCACTCCACTCCCCCACCTACAATACCAAGCTCATCTCTGGCTTTCTCCTCCATGGCGGAAAATGGATCTGACTCCGAGATGTCTGTATCCGAGGACTGGTAGCTCATCCCATGTATCCCCGAGGAGAAGACGGCCATCTGCGCTGCTCTCCGCCACTCTAGGGAGGAGTTCACCCTCCCAAGATATTTCACGAGCCGCCAGGAATCTGTTGCCCAAATGGTGCTCGGATATGGGGCTGATGGATCTTCAACGCGTCGCCAAAATTGTGGCCATCTGTGCCTCTATGAGTCGCCGCCATCCGAAATGGAGGCGCGGAAGCCCGCTATGTGAGGCAGTTGGCGCGGTTTCAAGCGGAGGTGACTTCGTCAGCCCTCGCGGCGAAGGCAGCTGTCGGTGTTCTAGGACCGGGGGTGCCCAGACTTGTCTGCCTGCAGCCCGTGGCATGGCTCCACCAGCGGCCTGGTACGGCCCAGTTTGGCAGAAACAACACAAGACCCTCGTGAGGCAGACGACACCAAGACCTCCCGGGGGGCGGCACTGCTAGGATGGCTCCTGAGGAGAGGAGATATCAAGGCAAGGCGCACCTCGCTAGGTTCAGATGACGTGAGCCATGACGACCAAGGACAGGTGGGCGCTAGAGGGCGCAGCGTGCTAGTTTCCCCTTTGATGCTAAGGGGGAAAGCGCGGGTGGGGACTCCCGAGGAATCAAGCAAAGGTTCCCATATAGGTGCAACAAGATCAAGACTGCCAGGACGACATGACGTAGGTCATCGCGTAGCCCATGACAGCATCATCACCGGAGCCTTTGCAGGCAAAGACTACTTTTCTCATGATAACTTGTACTAGTTGTCCCCCTTCGAATTTGGTTGTTGTGGGATCCCTTCCCGCCTAACATTTGGGAATATGACCAAGGCCACTATAAATAGGACTTAGCCACCACCATAGAGGGGATCGACCCATCGAGCTATCGTATCCATTCCACCCTGACCAACTCACCAGCTCATCTAGCTCAAGAACACCTCACCTCCCGAGGTTGTTCATCCATTGTACTAATTCATCCTCAGCCCCTCGAGGCAATCCACCACAAAGCTGGAGTAGGGTGTTACACCGCAAGGTGGCCCGAGCCGGGATAAATCTCTATGTCTCTTGTTCTTTGGGTTCATCGAGCTAGGTCGTGGGATCGTTGGCGAGCGAACTAGGGAGAGAGTGTTCTTCGTACGCACCCAAGTGTTAGAACCTCTCAAGGGTTTGCGGAGCCCTGAATCCAACATTTGGCGCACCATGTAGGCGTGCATTGAAGCTTCGCGTCTCCGTCCGCTCCGCTCGCTTCGCTCCCCCGTTCCGCCCTCATGGTGAGCACCGCTCCTCCGTCCGGGCCAATAGGCGCGCGCGGAGGCGCCGTAGGGCTCCGGGCATTAGCCCCCGCCTTGCGGCAGGTACGATGGTCGCACAACTTCAAGCCGGAGATGCCACCTCGCTACGACGGCACGGCGGACCCGGTGAGCTTCCTCCGGGCGTATGAGGCCGTTTGGGCAGAAGGCGGCGATGACAAGGTCTTGGCTAATTGGTTCCCCATGGCGCGCCTGGATTTTTAGTCTGCTGGAGTCTTCTATGGCCTCCTGGGTGGAGCTGCGAGGCCTCTTCATCGTGCACTTCACGACACCGCTGCCCCACGCTGTCGTAGCACTCTCGGTGGTTCTCAGGCGCCTCCCACGGACCGCCATGTCAAGCAGTTCTTCATCAAGAAGGTGCCGCATGTGTGCGATAGGGAGCCCCTCCGGGGTGGGCGGCACCTGAGGCCGACCTCGCCTTTGACTCGGAAGACCATCTAGTGTCAACCGCGGGCGCAGGTTCCCTCCGGATGCTCTACACCCCCACCATATGTAACGTGGAAGCCTTTGGCTTGCTCCACGTGTCACGTGGCCAGCTCCGCCCCAGCGAGCCGTTCTTTGGGGTCGTCGACGGCTCCACCAGCTCCCTGGGGCAGATCCGCCTCCCCGTCACCTTTGGTACCCGCGACAACTACCACACCGAGCTCATTGACTTCGACATCGGCCGTATCGGCCTCCCGTACAATGCCATCCTCGGGTACCCGGCCTTAGCCAAGTTCATGGCAGCGACCCACCCCGCCTACAGCCTCATGAAGATGCCAGGAAGCAGCGGTGTCCTCACCGTGGCCGGGCACACCAAGGAGGCACTAGCGGCTCTCAATCTCGCCTTTAGGGCCGCGGCTGCCGCACGCCGGAAGCAGGAGAAGCCCTTGATGCCCCTGGGGCTGCTCCGGTGAAGAAGAAGTAGCTGTTCTCTTAGGACTGAGCCAAGACGAAGCGGGTGCCAGTCGACCAAGATGGGGCATCGGGAGCCACCTTCACCATAGGTTCCAACCTCGCCCCAGACCAAGAAAAGGAGCTGATCGATTTCTTCCGTGCAAACAAGGAGGTGTTCGCGTGGAAGCCCAAGGATCTGGCTGGAGTCCCAAGGGGGTGATTGAGCATCACCTGAATGTATGCCCAAATGTACACCCGGTGAAGCAGAAGGCACGGCAGCTGTCGGTGTCAAAACCGGTGGATCTTGGGTAGGGGGTCCCGAACTGTGCGTCTAAGGCGGATGGTAACAGGAGGCACGGGACACGATGTTTACCCAGGTTAGGGCCCACTTGATAGAGGTAATACCCTGCGTCCTGCTTGATTGTTCTTGATAATATGAGTAGTACAAGAGTTGATCTACCACGAGATCGGAGAGGCTAAACCCTAGAAGCTGGCCTATGGTATGATTGTATGTCGTCCTATGGACTAAAACCCTCCGGTTTATATAGACACCAGAGGGGGCTAGGGTTACACAAGGTCAGTTACAAAGGTGGAGATATACATATCCGTATTGCCTAGCTTGCCTTCCACACCAAGTAAAGTCCCATCCGGACACGAGACGAAGTCTTCAATCTTGTATATTCATAGTCCAACAGTCCGGCCAAAGGATATAGTCCGGCTGTCCGGAGACCCCTAATCTAGGACTCCCTCAGTAGCCCCTGAACCAGGCTTCAATGACGATGAGTCCAATGCGCAGTATTGTCTTCGACATTGCAAGGCGGGTTCTTCCCCAAATCTTGAATGTCTGTTAAGTAGTGTCCGGCCCCATAAATGTTGGACTTCTTGCCTTCTGTGCTCAATAAGGGCTATCTTCCACGCATCGTACGAATACGAGGAGCCAGGGCGTTTTTACATTCGCCCCCTAGCCAGGTAAATAAATTGTCTATTAAAGGGATGGGGATTCTTAGATCCTATCCATACCGTCCTCCCACGGCGAGAATCCATCGGAGCGCGCTTCGGAAAAAATCCACTCCAACATGGCCGACCACCGCAGCTCCTCCTCCTTCCCCTGAACCAGGCTTCAATGACGATGAGTCCAACACACAGTATTGTCTTCGGCATTGCAAGGCGGGTTCTTCCCCAAATCTTGAATGTCTGTTAAGTAGTGTCCGGCCCCATAAATGTTGGACTTCTTGGCTTCTGTGCTCAATAAGGGCTATCTTCCGCGCGTCCAACGAATACGAGGAGCCAGGGTGTTTTTACATTCGCCCCCTAGCCAGGTAAATAAATTGTCTATTAAAGGGATGGGGATTCTTAGATCCTATCCATACCATCCTCCCACGGCGAGAATCCATCGGAGCGCCCTTCGGAAAAAATCCACTCCAACATGGCCGACCACCGCAGCTCCTCCTCCCGCCCCCGTAGCCCTAAGCCCGGTGATTGGGAGAGGTGTTCAGTCCCGCACAGTCGATTAGTAGAGCTGCAGACTCAGGAATTTCTCCCTCCAGCGTATATGGTCCCCGTCCGAGCCGGGCTCGCCACGTATAATGGCGGGGAGCAAGCGGAGAGCTTCCCCAGCCCCTCTAAGGGGGATCGGGTCTACCTTGTTCCTTACTTACTAAGGGGACTCGGATTTCCAATTCATTTGTTCCTCCACGGGCTCCTGGAGTTTTATGGTCTCCAACTGCATAATTTTACCCCTGCTTCCATATTACACATCGCCGGCTACGTTGCCCTTTGCGAGCTATTTCTGGGCTGCGAGGCTCATTTCGAGCTGTGGAAAAGGTTATTTTGCCTTGTGCCCTGCACACAGAAGGGGTCACTTTATCAAGAGGGAAGAGCCGAAATATGGCGCATCGCCGAAACCGGATACCTGTCCGGTACTCCGAAGAAGACGTCCGAAGACTGGCCTTCGGAGTGGTTTTATATGTAGGACATCCCCCTTCCAGACCCTGTTCAGCGGGGTCTTCCTGATTTCAAAAATGCTCCTCTAAAGAAATGCCGAAGCTGGTGCCCACGGAGCCCCCAGGAGGAAGACAATGGAGAAGTCCTTTACCTGATGAACGGGATTAAAGCGCTAGGTCGATCAAGATTGACAATAATCGAGGTTATGTCAATATGCGTAACGCGGGGAGTGCAGCCACTTCAATATCGAGGGCACCCCCTATGGTGTTTTAACGGGGAAGATGATGCCACCCGTTGCGGGTGTAAGGGACCAGACTCCGCTACCGCTTTAGCAAAAATTCTATCAGAGTTGTTCAAGGGAGAGGAAGAGGAGTTCATCTGTATCAAGCCACGAGATGGATTCTCCATGTACAACCCTCCAAGCATAGGATCCCCTTTTAGACACTTCACCTACCGTACAAAACATTGTTTTACAAGGAAGGCATTCAGGATGCCGTGCCGAACCCGCAGCAACTCGCCAACAAGAGACACCAAAGCCGGGTAGGCCAAAAAGGAAGGCGGTCAGGACGGAGACGCTGGCACAGAGGTATGACACAAAACCTTGCTCTGTGGTTGTCGTCTTTCTCAAAATACAATGACGTCCATGCTTATTTAATAGAAAAAACGCTCGCCGGAGTATATTCGGTGAGGCTGCCGATCATGCTTCCACTAGTCGGGCTCCAGGGCCGGACACAGAGGCAGAGGCCAACATGGGGCGGACGCCGGATGCTGCTCCTACAGAGGATGCGGATAGACTATCCGCTACAAATTCAAAAGTGGAGAGCTCCATGAATCATAGGCGTCGCCGGGCCATACTCCGTGACGCTTGCTTCTCACCAGAGGCATTTGATGCCTTCAATTCTGGAGACGCGTACCCCCGTGCTGCTCAAAATGGTCTAGCTAGAGCCACGGACCAGTATGTAAGGGATATACGGGTAAGCAAATCTGACGATTATATGTATCAGTAGCCCCTGAGACTTGAAACAGTTGACGCAACTGATTTAAGGATCATTATTTGTGCAGGTTCTTATGGAGAAGAATTCCCAACTGTCTCAAGAGCTGGATGAATGCAAGGCCCAGCTGGAAGCCGCTGTTGCCGCATTGAAGGAGTCCAAAAAGGGTCCCCCTGGTAAATTTTTTGTCTATTGCAAAGTATATCGGTACCAAGTAGTATGCGGCATGTATGCGCACCTAACAATAGATGTTGCAGGTGGCCCCGGAGTGAATCCAGAGGCCGTGGAGGCGGATATGGCACGTGATGATCGACAGCGAAATGCTGGCGAGCGCGTGCTGACGTGAGTCAGGCAGGAGAAAAATGATCTCCAAGATGCCAATATCCGGCTGGGCATGGAAGTGAAGGGTGTCCGAGCCCAGCTTGCGGACTCCGTGAAGGAGAATAAATGGCTTCAGCGCGGAATTTTTAGTAAGTGCTTGAACGAACTTTTTAAAGGAGTTCGGCGGAGAAGCCTGCTAACAGCGTTATGTTTGTAGGTATGCTGACGGGTCGTCCCACGGAGGAGATGCCCGGGTCTTCAGGTGATCTTCTACCAGAGCTCTCACAATTGCATGAACAAGTTCGGCAAGTGATGCAGAGTTTTGCTCAAGCCTTGTGGCTATCTGCGTCCCTGCCAGGAGGCATGGGGGAGCTTATAGAGAAGCTCAAGGGAGCGCGACGGCGCTTCCGATTATGGAAAATATCAGCCTGCCGACAAGGTGCGAGGGAAGCCTGGGCTATGGTGAAGACACGATATACCAAGGCTGACCCAAACCACATGGCCGAGGTCGGACCTGTGGGTCCCGATGGGAAAGAGATCCCCGTCAGTTTAGTGTATGATAAAGTAGAATTAGCCGCAAAGTATTCCCAACAGGATTGTAGGCTAGACAGCCTGTTGGAGGGTATAGAAGAAGAACTTAATCAGTCTTAGTGACTGTGCACTTCAAGTGACATATGCAATGTCCCTAGCCGGATTGTAAATAATTTGTCATGGCAGACCTTTTATCGTCAACCTCTGGACCCGATAGTCCGGAGTGTATCTGAATACCCACTCGGTTATATAAAAACCGGGGTATGCATGGAAACCAGACGTAGGGGTCATAAGTGCTTGAACAGACAAGTACCCAACTAGCTATGTTATATTACATGGATAGTAAGAAACATCTTCCAGGGAGAATAGTTCCATTAAGGGTTCCTTTCCCTGGGTACGCATGTCCTAATGTGCATGTCCGAACTGCGAGACGCAGGTTAAAAACATCTGGGGGCGTGTAGTAATTTAAATGGAAGTCATCTTTTATTCACCGACCGAATATTCCCTTAAGAACGCTAGCTTTCGGCTTCACCCAGTCTGAGGTACACATCCGGCTGACCCGGCAGTAATAATCGCAGAGGTGCTCCCCTTATGCCCACAAGAGTCAGGCAACCCAGCTTGGCCAAAACTTAAGTCATATCGATGCATATAATGGCGAAAAAAGGTACATGCGGAAGAATAACACATGTGGGGGGCATAATGCCCAGAAAGGTAATTAGATTAAGCTTCTGTATAGGAAGCCCCCAGGTATATTGAGCGCGGTTAGCGCGTCAAGATTGTGTAACCAAGACACAAATGTAGCCCCTTAGGGCCTTGAAGAGCAGAGAGGGAAAGAAAGAGAGAAAAAACATGTGTGCAAAAAATTCATGGAGGTAAGGAGACGAACATAGAGTCTGGCGCTAGGCGTAGAATCTTTGGAGTCTGGCTGCGTTCCATGGGTTTGGCTCGAGTCGATTATTCGATGCATCCCACAGACGATACGCTCCACCGGTCAGAACCTGGTCAATAATGAAGGGACCTTCTCATTTGGGCTTGAGCTTGTTCTTTTTCTTCTCCGGTAGGCGTAGAACTAGTTCGCCAACATTATAGGTTTTGGCCCGCACTTCTCTCCTTTGATACCTTCGAGCCTGTTGCTGATAGAATGCGGAATGAGATTTTGCCACATCGCGCTCCTCCTCCAGGGCATCCAAACTATCCTGCCGATCAAGCTCGGCCTCTCTTTCTTCGTACATGTGCACTCGAGGTGAGTCATGAATTATGTCGCAAGGCAGCACCGCCTCAGCGCTGTACACCATAAAAACGGTGTGTATCCGGTACTGCGATTCGGTGTGGTCCGCAGCCCCCATAGTACGGAGTCGAGCTCCTCTACCCAATGAGTGTCTGATTCCTTTAAAGACCGGACTAATCTGGGTTTAATGCCGCTCATGATAAGACTATTCGCTCGTTCGACTTGACCGTTAGTTTGCGGATGATAGACATAAGAATAATCGAGCTTGATGCCCATGTTGCTGCACCAAAGTTTCACCTCGTCAGATGTAAAGTTCGTGCCATTGTCAGTGATGATGCTGTGGAGGACGCCATAACAGTGTACAACCCCGGATATGAAGTCTATCACCGGTCCGGATTCAGCTGTTTTGACAGGTTTGGCTTCTATCCATTTGGTGAAATGATCCACCATGACCAGTAAGTATTTTCTCTTATGGGTTCCCCCTTTGAGGGGTCCGACCATATCGAGCCCCCAGACCGCAAAGGGCCAGATAATGGGGATTGTTTGGAGGGAGGTAGGTGGCATGTGGCTTTGGTTTGCAAAAAGCTGGCAATCGACACAATGCTGTACCAGATGTTGTGCATCTGCCCGGGCCGTCGGCCAATAAAAACCTGTATGGAAGGCCTTGCTTACAAGGGCCCGGGCTGCGGTGTGGTGGCCGCTGAGTCCGGCATGAATTTCTGCCAAAAGCTTCCGCCCTTCCTCTTCGGAGATGCACCTTTGAAGGACTCCGGTTGTGCTTTTCTTATAAAGCTCTCCCTCATGGACCTTGTTGGCTTTAGATCGCTGCACTATGCAGCGGGCCTCGTTTTGGTCCTCGGGTAATTCCTGTCTGGTTAGATAGGCCAGGAATGGTTCTGTCCACGGGGCGATGACGGCCATTATCACGTGGGTTGAAGGTGTTATTTCGGTGGCAGAGCCTCCGATTGTGTCAGAGGGTTCGACATCTGGGGTTGTGGCCGGGTCCGGACTAGTATTTGAAGCATGTATTGCATTGTATCTCCAGTGGGGGATGTCAGGACGATGCTAGCCCCCAGACCAGCCAGCATTTTAGAGACGTCGAAGTGCATGATCCAATTGTAGTATGCGCCGTACTCTTTAGGGAGTTCGGGCTCTGTCCATTCGGCTACGAAATCGGCCAATACTTGCGACTTAATGGCTCGTCGTGGCATATATGTTATGTCGAATGGGAGGAGCTCGATGGCCCATTTGGCAATCCGGCCCGTGGCATCGCGGTTGTTTTTTATGTCATTGAGTGGTACTTCGGAGGCCACCGTAATCGAACACTCTTGAAAGTAGTGTCGTAATTTCCGGGATGCCATAAATACCGCATATGCTATCTTTTGGTAATGTGGGTACCGTGATTTGCATGGAGTGAGGATGGTGGATACATAATATACCGGCTTTTGAAGTGGGAATTTATCTCCATCCATATCTCGTTCGATGACAAGCACTGTGCTTGCAACTTGGTGAGTTGCCGCTATATATAATAGCATTGGTTTGCCAACAGTTGGCGCGGCTAGGATTGGGTTGGTGGCTAGGATGGCTTTTATTTCTTCCTGTCCGACCGTGGCTGCGTCCGTCCACTCGAAGTGTTCGGTACGCCAAAGAAGGTGATAAAGGGGAAGTGCCTTTTCTCCTAATTGGGAGATAAAGCAGCTTAAAGATGCCACCCATCCAGTCAATTTCTGGATTTGCTTGAGGTTAGTTGGGATAGCCAACTGTGACAGAGCTCGGATTTTAGCCGGATTTGCTTCAATTCCTCTACTGGAGACGATGAAGCCCAGGAGCTTTCCGGCAGGAATGTTGAAAACGCATTTTTCTGGATTGAGCTTAATGTCGTATGTTCGGACATTTGGTGAACGTGAGCCTCAAGACGTCTATTAAAGAGTCGACGTGTCTGGTTTTAATGACCACATCGTCTACATATGCCTCCATAGTCTTACCGATCTGCTTTTCTAGACATGTCTGGATCATGCGCTGATATGTTGCACCGGCATTTTTGAGCCCAAAGGGCATTGTGTTAAAGCAGAAGGGGTCGTATGGCGTTATAAATGCCATTGCGGCTTGATCAGACTCCGCCATCTTAATCTGGTGGTAACCGAAGTATGCGTCGAGGAAGCAAAATGATTCGTGTCCTGCGGTACCGTCGATGATTTGATCCATGTGAGGGAGTGGGAGGGATCCTTTTGGCAAGCCTTATTAAGGTCTTTGAAGTCGACACATAGGCGCCAGGATTTGTCCTTCTTTGGTACCATCACTAGGTTTCCTAGCCAATCTAGATGTTTTATTTCTTTAATGAATTCGGCTTCCAGTAGCTTGGCCAGCTCTTCTCCCATGGCGTGTCGCTTAGGTTTAGAGAAACGTCGAAGAGTCTGCTTGACTGGCTTGAATCCTTTCAGAATATTAAGCCTATGCTTGGCCAATCTGCGTAAGATTCCTGGCATGTGTGAAGGATGTCAGGCGAATATATCCCAATTCTCGCGCAGAAACTCCCATAGTGCGGCGTCTACAGTGGGGTCTAACTGTGCCGCAATGGATGTTGTTTTTGTAGGGTACGTTGGATGGACATGGAATTTAACTATTTCGCCCGCTGGTTTAAAGGAGGTGGACTTGGATCTTTTGTCTAGTATCACGTCGTCCCTGTCCACCGTGGAGCGCAGCGCGGTTAACTCCTCCGCCACAAGGGCTTCGGATAATGCCTCGAGGACTACTGCGGCTGTTTTGCTCTCGGAACGGAGTGCTATGTCCGGATCACTAGCTAGAGTGATAATTCCCTTGGGTCCGGGCATTTTGAGCTTCATGTACCCGTAATGGGGTATGGCTTGAAAAATCGTGAATGCCTCCCACCCTAGAAGGGCGTGGCATCCGCTACTAAATGGGGCCACTTGGAATGTAATTTCTTCGGACCTGTAATTCTCCAGAGTGCCGAATACCACATCAAGTGTGATTTTCCCAGCACAACGGACCTCCGAACTAGGGATGATTCCTCGGAAGGTCGTACTGCTTTGCTCAATACGGTTGATGTCTATTTCCATTTTGTGGAGAGTTTCCTCATGAATGAGGTTTAATCCGCTGCCGCCGTCCATGAGAACCTTACTGAGCCGAAAGTCGTCCACAATTGGACTGAGGACCAAAGCGGCTGGTGCTCGGGCTATTCGGAATTTAGGTTCGTCACTGGCACTGAAGGTGACAGTCGTGTCACTCCATGGATTTATTGCTGCCACATGGCAGACTTCGGCAAGGCTGCAGAGTGCTCGCTTACGCCTATTATTTGAAGCGAAGGTCTCAAAGATCGTTAATACTGTGTTGCTATCTGTGGGAAGGTGTTCTGAGGTATATTGGGTGAGAAGATCCTCACCGCATTTGGCCACCTGCCGGAGTACCCAACATGCTCTAAGGTTGTCTGTTGATATGGTATCCGCTCTACAATGGATTTTGCAGGGCCTGTTGAGCCATCCCTCCAATACGGTTCCACGCCCTGTAGTGGGCTTTTTCTTCTTTGTAATTGAGTCGGGCGACTTATGAGAGTGCACCCTTTTAGTTCGGACTGGGGGTTTTGTCAGAGCCGGATTATCCCAAAATTGCGTTTGGGTTTTCCAGGCACTTTCCATCGCACAGTATTTTCGTACTATGTCCGCCAAGTCAGCGAAATGTGCTCCATCACGATGACTTATGGCATTGAGGACTCCCCTGTCCGTGCAATTCTTGCAAAAGAACGAAATTGCATCTTCCTCGCGACAGTCCTTGACCTTGTTCATTACAAGGAGGAATCTGGCCCAGTAGTGATGTACTGTCTCTTGGGGCGCTTGCCTAATGTGGGAAAGATCGTTTGTATCTCGGTGGGTGGGTGGATTTAAGTCCAGACCTTGACCCAATCTGTGATCTCGGGGCAGGGGAGTTTCCTATCTTGGAAGTTCGGGCTCCGGGATGTTGCCCTATGGGTTCGGTATGCAGCCTGATTCTGGATTCAGGGTTAGGGCGGTGTCCTCCCGTGAGTGAGTATCCTATTCAGAGATCTCGGGAATCCAGACATAGTTCGTCCTCAGGATAGAGGGAGAATCGCCGCATTGCTCCTCCACCACCGCTATCTGATGGGTGACCGGCGGAGAGTTAATCTCCGTTTGGTCGGGTTTAAGCACGATCCGATCGTAGTCCGTAGTGACTCCCAGAGCGGCAATCCGATCCAAGAGCTCGTTCAAAGAGGAGAGCTCCATTGGATCCATCTGCTCGGCAAATTTTGAGCAGATGTGGAGGCTATTTTCGATGACCCAAGAGGTCATTGTCGGCGCAACGGCCGAGCGGGCGGTCATGACGAAGCTGCCTAGTCGGAGAGTTTGGCCTACAGCCAGGGCTCCCCTAGAGGTGATGTTGTCCTTGACAACGAGGCGAGCCATCTTCCTTATGATGAAGACACAGTGGAACTCTCAATGAAAGCACCAATGTCGGTGTCAAAACCGACGGATTTCGGGAAGGGCGTCCCAAACTGTGCGTCTAAGGCGGATGGTCACAGGAGGCAGGGGACACGATGTTTACACAGGTTCGGGCCCTCTTGATGGAGGTAATACCCTACGTCCTGCTTGATTGTTCTTGATAATATGAGTAGTACAAGAGTTGATCTACCACGAGATCGAAGAGGCTAAACCCTAGAAGCTAGCCTATGGTATGATTGTATGTCATCCTATGGACTAAAACCCTCCAGTTTATATAGACATCGGAGGGGGCTAGGGTTACACAAGGTCGGTTACAAAGGAGGAGATATACATATCCGTATTGCCTAGCTTGCCTTCCACGCCAAGTAAAGTCCCATCCGGACACGAGATGAAGTCTTCAATCTTCTATCTTCATAGTCCAACAGTCCGGCCAAAGGATATAGTCCGCTTGTCCGGAGACCCCCTAATCCAGGACTCCCTCAGCGGAAGTCCATAGAGAAGCAGTCGTTCATTGTCCAAGAAACCCGCAAGCTGCAAGATGCTAGTTTCATTCGAGAGGTGCAATACCCGGAATTGCTAGTGAACCCCATCGTGGTCCCTAAGAAGGGCGGGAAGGAACGCATGTGCGTCGACTTCACCAACCTCAACAAGGCATGCCCTCAAGACCCCTTCCCTCTACCGTGCATCGACCAGATCATCGACTCCACTGCCGAATGCGACATGCTGTGCTTCCCGGATGCATTCTCAGGGTATCACCAAATCAAGATGGCAGTTCAAGATGTCAAGAAGACGGCCTTCCTGACCCCGTGCAGGGTGTTTTGCTACACATACATGCCCTTTGGGCTACGTAACACTGGGGCGACCTTCCAACGGCTCAGGCACATCGCCCTGGGCCAGCAGCTCGGGAGGAACGCTGAGGCCTACATCGATGACATAGTGGTGAAATCTCGGGAGGCAAGGACCCTCATTCGGGACCTGGAAGAGACATCTCTAGCCTGCGTAGGCTGGACTTGCGCCTCAACCCGGACAAATGCGTGTTTGGCGTCCCCTCCGGCAAGTTGCTGGGCTTTCTGGTATCACACAGGGGGGTCGAGGCTCACCCGGAGAAGGTCAAGGTGATAGAAAGGATGAGCCCGCCGCAGACCCTCAAGGAAATGCAGAAGCTGGCGGGTGATACGTTGCCAGCGTATCTATAATTTTTGATTGTTCCACGCTATTATATTATCTATTTTGGATGTTTAATGGGCTTTATTATACACTTTTATATTATTTTTGGGACTAACCTATTAACCGAAGGCCCAATGCAAATTGTTCTTTTTGCCTATTTCAGTGTTTCGCAGGAAAGGAATATCAAACGGAATCCAAATGGAATGAAACCGTCGTGAGGATCTTTTTTTGGAAAAAAGGCAATCCAGGAGACTTGGAGTGGAGGTCAAGTAAGCAACGACGCGGCCACGAAGTAGGGCAGCGCTCCCCCACCCTCGTGGGCCCCTCATAGCTCCACCGACCTACTTCTTTTGCCTATATATACTCTTATACCCTGAAAACATCGATGGGAGACACAAAACCATTTTCCACCGCCGAAACCTTCTGTACCCGTGAGATCCCATCTGGGGACCTTTTCCGGCGATCTGTCGGAGAGGGATTCGATCACAGAGGGCTTCTAGATCAACACCATAGCCTCTCTGATGATGTGTGAGTATTTTACCATAGATCTTCGGGTCCATAGTTATTAGCTATATGGCTTCTTCTCTCTCTTTGGATCTCAATACAAAGTAATCCTCGATGTTCTTGGACATCTATTCGATGTAATTCTTTTTGCGGTGTGTTAGCCGAGATCCGATGAATTGTGTATTTATGATCAAGTTTATCTATGAACAATATTTGATTCTTCTCTGAATTATTATATGCATGATTTGATATCTTTGCAAGTCTCTTCGAATTATCAGTTTGGGTTGGCCTACTAGATTGATCTTTCTTGCAATGGGAGAAGTGCTCAGCTTTGGGTTTAATCTTGCGGTGTCCTTTCCAAGTGACAGTAGTGGCAGCAAGGCATGTATTGTATTGTTACCATCGAGGATAAATATATGGGGTTTATATCATATTGCTTGAGTTTATCCCTCTACATCATGTCATCTTTCCTAATGTGTTACTCTATTCTTATGAACTTAATTCTCTAGATGCATGCTGGATAGCGATCGATGTGTGGAGTAATAGTAGTAGATGCAGAATCGTTTCAGTCTACTTGACATGGATGTGATGCCTATGTTTATGATCATCCTAGATATTCTCATAACTATGCGCTTTTCTATCAATTGCTCGACAGTAATTTGTTCACACATCATAATATATGCTATCATGAGAGAAGCCACTAGTGAAACCTACGGCCCTCGGGTCTAGTTTACATCATATAAGTTTCCAATCTACAATTCTACTTTACTATTTATTTTGCAATCTTTATTTTTCTATCTATACAACAAAAATACCAAAAATATTTATCTTATTATCTTTATCATATCTCACTTTTGCAAGTGGGCGTGAAGGGATTGACAACCCCTTTATCGCGTTGGTTGCAAGGTTCTTATTTTTTTTGTGCGGATACTAGGCGACTTCCGTGTAGTCTCCTACTGGATTGATACCTTGGTTCTCAAAAACTGAGGGAAATAGTTACGCTACTTTGCTACATCACCCTTTCCTCTTCATGGGAAAACCAACGCATGCTCAAGAGGTAGCAAGAAGGATTTCTGGCGCCGTTGCTGGGGAGATTTGCACCAAGTTAAGTCAAGATTTGATCTCTCGTAAACTAGCCATTTCTAGCGCCGTTGTCGGGGAGATTAACGCCAAGTCAAGACATACCAAGTACCCATCACAAAGTCATATCCCTCGCATTACATTATTTGCCATTTGCCTCTCGTTTTCCTCTCCCCCACTTCACCTTTGTTGTTTTATTCGCCCTTCTTCCATTTGCCTTTCCTTAACCATGGCCGAATCGAAAAGGGGTAAGGGTTGTCTCCCGAGTTCTATGTCAGGACCCCGATTCCAAGTCACATCGATCTAGCCGGTAACACCTCATATCACTTTGCGGCCTCACGCACGGTATTCCCACGGGTGTCGCCTTACCATGGCCCGGGACAGTTTGCGCCTTTTGGCTCACGTATATGATCGTGTCGCTAGCATCCATATGACAGAGAACCCGGGCCGACATGGCTAGTCGTGAACCCAAAGCGGCACTAACCTATGGGGAGCATGTCGGTCAGCAGCGTGTGAATCCGGGCTATAGCACTGGGCTAACAGGACTCCAGGAACCCGGGCTGTAGCAGGCTAGGCAGGACTCCGGATGTCACCGCGTGACATTTCCCCGAAGGGACAGACACAGGAACGAAGTGAAACACATGCCGGCCAGTCAAGTGTCTTGAGCAGTAGTACTGCGCTAGCAGGACTCCGATGAACCGGGCTGTAGCGGACTACTATGGCTCATGGAAGCACTAGACTACATTTCCCCATAAGAGAGGCTGCCAAGGATAACAACTAGGTTGTCGGATCCCACACATACCAAGCATTTCAATCATACACACAATATGCTCGATATGTGTAATTACAACATGGCATCACAACATAACTCTACAACTCAAGTATTTATTCCTTAGGCTCCGAGGAGCGAGATATTACAAACATGGGTCTCATGACCCAACAATCACAGCATACAAATCAAGCACATGCGGAAGCTTAACATGTCTGAGTACAGACATCTACAAATGGAAAAAAGGCTAAGAAGCCTGACTATCTACCAGATCGTGCCGAGGGCACAAGATCGTAGCTGAGGTATCAAGCTAACATTGAAGTCCACGTGGAACTACTAGCGAGACTGAAGTCTCCCTCTGCAAAACATAAATTAAGCAAACGTGAGTAAAAAGGTACTCAGCAAGACTTACATCAGAATTAGCTACATATGCATCGGTATCAACAAGGGGGGGTGGAGTTTAACTACGGCAAGCCAGCTTTGAGTCAGTTGCTACCCTGAACTACGATTGCAAGCAACTCTTTTGAGGTGGCGCACACGAGTCCACATATTCACCATTCAATACACCACTATGGAACTGCTCCCGTTTCCCTACGAGAAGGCCATCCATAGCACTCACACTTATCTTGCGAGTTTTAGAGTATCCACTTTCACTTGTCTATGAACTATGCAAGGGGTCCAAGTTTCCATATCCGAGGAATCCGGCTATTCGAATAGATAATGATAACCCTGTAGGGGTGTACTTCTTCACACACGCTCCCACCACTTACCACCATATACACGTCATGTATCTCGGCAACCTTCAAGCGGAAGCCTGGCGAGGGTGTCGGCCACGGCCTACCTAAACACTTAAGTCTCTAGTCCAGGTTTATCACCTATCCAGGTTCCATCTGCAGGGAGTTCGGCCGAGGTTTCCACATACGGCCCCGAACGATGTGAACAGGGTTCCCGAGACACCAAACGGGCGCCCGGTACACCGTGCCATGGTGTATCTACCGCAACATAGCCCACCCCTAGGGTCAGCGCTACGCATGGCCGCCAACACATAACCTACAAACACCAGAAACTAGTTGCAACTCCTGGACAGAGTACTAGGGTGATTAAGAAGCCGAGAGGGTCAATTAAGGATGCCAATGAGTGGTAGTAGCTCTTCATGGATCACAGACACAGAACTCAGTTCCTGAGGACGGCTTCAATGAGACAACCCACCATGTACTCCTACATGGCCTCTCACCGCTACCTTTACCAAAAACGTAGTCACACACTTAGCTCACACACGGTAGGACATGTTCACACACCTCCGATTCATTCCCGATGAATCAGACCTGACGCAACTCTATGCAATAGCAGGCATGACAAACAAGCATGAATGAGTAGGCACATCAGGGCTCAAAAAGCTCCTACTCATGCTAGTGGGTTTCATCTATTTACTGTGGCAATGACAGGTCATGCAGAGGAAAGGGGTTCAACTACCGCAACATGTAACAGTTGAATCGTTGTTGTCCTAATGCAGTAAAAGAGAGCAGGAGCGAGAGTGGGATTGTATCAGAATGAACAAGGGGGATTTTGCTTACCTGGCACTTCTGAAGATATCATTGGGTCTTCATCAGTGTCAACGATCACAGCGTCGGTACAATGTCTATCGAGAGGGGACGACCACCGGCAACAGAGAAGGAACACAATCAATGCAATGCACAACATGATGCATGACAACGACATGGCAATATGTTGTTGATTGAGCTAATGCAACTAGCAACACAATTAAATGAAGTTGGTTTGAACCCAAAGTTCAAACTCAAATTCCACATGTGGTTATTTAAATACCATTCATTTGATTTGTCCTAAAAAGTGGTCTTAAGTTGTTCTAACATGCATGAAAATGGTACAGATGGATTCCTTGAATTTTTCTGATAATTTTTCATATATAATTTATTTCATTTGGAGTTACGATTGAATTTCTATGATTTTTAGAAGTTTTCGGCATTTCTAGAATTTTCTGAATTGTTTTAAAACAGAAATTAATTACTGCGTCAGCATGACATCGTCATGACGTCAGCAGGTCAACAGGGCACGGTCCAGGTCAAACCTGACCAGTGGGACCCACTGGTCAGTGACCCAATGACATTTAGTGTCACAGACAGGTGGGGTCCGGTCAACAGGTGACGTGGCCAGGTCAAACTAACCCGTGGGGCCCTTGTGGTTAGTTAAAACTAATCAGAAACTAAACCAGGTTAATTAGAGAGGGAGGCCCATCCGTCAGTGAGCTAGGGGTTAGTTTAGTGGGGTTATTAGTGGCTAATGACAGTGCCACGTTGGCTTAGCCGGAGTTCCGCCGGCGGTGACCAAAACGCGGCGGAGGGCTTCGGGATTTCGCTACGGGGGCCGGTTTGGCGCGCGGGAAGCATCTACGGGGAGCTAGCAGGGTGGCGCATCCAACAGTGGAGGCGGTCGGAGCTGGGGTGTCCTGCAGAGGCACCGGCGACGAGCGAGGCGGCGGCCGGAGCTCGGGTTGATGCGGGCGCGAGGCTGCAGGGTACGGCGAGGCCAGCTAACATTAGTGCAGAACCGGGCAATAGCACCGGTTCGTAAGGCCCTTTAGTGCCGGTTTAGGAACCGGCACTAAAGTTTCGGCACTAAAGCCCCCCCCCTTTAGTACCGGTTCAGCACGAACCGGTGCTAAAGGGCAACCATGTGGCACGAGCCAGCTCCGGGGGCCGGGAGCCCTTTAGTACCGGTTGGTAACACCAACCGGTACTAAAATGTTTGGGGGGTTTTTGGTTTTATGATTTTTTTTCATTTAATTTTGTGTTTTCCATTTTAATTCTTTTTCGTTTGCTGGTATTTTACGGTACTACACATTGTACACGTTATGCATATATATATATATATATATATATATATAGAATTTCTAGTAGAACCAATCATATATATATCATCAATGTCTCACAAACCATATTAATTAATTCACACATACACACATGTATAGCTATATACAATTTCTCCTACATATGCATGTTGCCTTCGGAGCCAGTGGCATTAGCCTAATTGGTGCCTTCGGAGCACGATGACAATTGGAAGTGGTTCATGGGGGCGGTAGTGGGTAATAGTATTCTCCCTTCAGATTTATGACCTGGTCGAGCAAAAATCCCACTATTTCCTCTTGAAGTGCTTCTATGCGCTCCGTTTCTAGGAGCTTGTCCCGCACCTCTTTGAACTGTTAAGAAGGAGATCAATATGCATGTGTATTAGTTGTGTGACTAGATATCGATAATGGTGTAAAAATTGTGAATAGTGTTCTGACAAGCGTACCCATTCCTGTCTTTGAGATCTGCTCCTTTCGGAAGCCATCATGCGAATGTTCTCGCAAACGCAGAATGCACACAGATCAGTCCCCTGCGCCTGCTTCAGGGCCTTTATTACGAGAAAGGAATTTAATTTGATCAGATAATAATTAATCAAGCATGATAATTAAAGAGATGGCAGCTAGCTAGCTAGCTAGCTAGTACTACTTAATTACTTACCTTGGATCGAAACCATTTCAGCTTTGGTTTCCATTCGCCTTCCGTGACGCTGATAAACCTTGCCCAAGCCCTGCCCGCCGACAAAGAAAATGAATAAAGGGGTTATTAAATAGTTCATATCATGAAATGACGAATTACTAAATAGGCCGAGATATATAGTTAATAATGATTGAAATTACCTGTTGACTATCCCAAACAAGATGTTATAGTCACTTTGTTTTTTAAGTAGGGAGTCCAGTATTTCAACTGTTCCGGCGTCAACTTTAATGATACACAAGATCCAGTGAAATCTGCATGCACACACGTTTGCATGTCTTAATTAAGCGGGCATATGTAAGCAAAAACATGTAGCTAGCTAGCTAGTAGGCAAAAACAGAGAATTTGTAGTACAAGAAAGTGTGACTCACTGGAAGTTGTAAGGAAGTAGTATATCTTCATTGTATTTGAGGCACTTCAAGAACTCTAGCATGCTGTCCTCTACCTCTTTTTCTTGATTCTTGTTCATTTTCCATGTGTATTCATTAACGGTGTTTGGGTCAATGAACCCAATGCCATAGCATCCACCTTTTCTCATTTCATACATCTTCATCCTACATAATACCACAGAAAAGAATATAGTGAGGATAATTACAGGTAATGATTGATCAAAAGGATCACTACAGCTAGCTTGAGACTTAAATTACAGAAAGAAATCACTTACAGACAATAGAAACTGACGATAGATTTGTCGAGTGCGTCTTGATTGTATAACTGAAACAGTTCAGGATACTCAACGGCCACAGCTTTCTCATGGTAGTAATCATCCTTCTTGACATTCACCATGAGGGACTCTCGATTGGAACTCTTGATAATGTCCATGTACCATTGATGCAATTCGTACATTCTCGTTGGGAGCTTCTTGACATCTTCTGGCTCAACCAAAGGTTGGCCCCGGACAAATTTCCATTTTATTTACTCCTCTGTAATCCCAGGCATGTCCTCGATCTCGAGGAGTTGTCCAACAGTGATCTTGAGTTCTTTAGCCTGCATTATATGCTCCTGGGTTATTACCACATCGCCCACCTCGGGAACGTAAACTGTTTGGCCACAATAATAGTGGGCGCGCGTACTGTCACGTGTTGTTGGCAGCACAACAAGCGGGGGGATCGATTGCGCCGCCTGTTTTCCCAGCTGGGCAACGATTTTCCCGCATTTTTTGTCAGCTGCTTGTTGTTTGCTCGAGCTCGAGCTTGCCTCCTTTTGTAGACACCGTCGATGTAACTTCCTGATGTGGCGCTCATAGTCTGTGTCAACAGGCTTAGGAGCTGGTGGTTGAGCCATACGAATGAAGTGGTCAACTACTTCCACAGGCACTTTCTCCCTTGGCGGCGGTGGCGGTTTCGGTCCAAAATGGGCGTCGAGTTCTGCCTGCACTATGGCATTGGTTTTCTCCTCGGTCCTGTCGTAAGCCCTCACAGGAAGAGGAGTAGTGAGGTTTGGACCATATTTATGTCGCTTGCCTCCGCCTGTACTTCCTGTACTATGACTTCGACTCGTACCGCTACGCACCATAGCTGCGGGGTGTCTCTTCTGCGATTGCTGAGGCGGCGGAGATGGCTGACGGGGCTGAGTTGGACGAGGAGGAGTGGCCTGAAGCTGTGCCAGACTTGAAGTGGCCTGAGGTTGTACCGGACTTGGAGGAGGAGTGGACGTCTGATGCTGTGTCGGACTTGGAGGAGGAGTGGCCTGACACTTTGCCGGACTTGGAGGAGGAGGAGTGGCCTCACGCGTTGGTGGACTTGGAGGAGCGGGAGTCTGCTGACTCGGTGGCGGACTTCGAAAGATGATGCAATCCTTTCTCCATAGGATGACACGATGTATGGCCTCTCCCAATGTGTGCTCGTCGTCACCTCCAGGAATGTCAAGCTGTAGCTCCGAATATGGGTCCACCACCTCATCAACCAAGACACGAGCATAGCCCTCTAGAATCGGGTTGCAATGGAAGGTTGCCTCGGGGGAATTTGAAAAAGCAACGGCGTCCGCCACCTTCATGGATATGTTCTTCATTTTGAAGTGTATCTCGCAGTTAGTGTTCTCTGTGATGTCATCCATGGGATATCTATCCAGCACTACTGCATCGCCCGGGGCGGAACCCACACTGCTTCTCGTCATGGATGGGGCGGTGGTATCCAATGCTGGATCATCCGCTAGCTGCTGCAGATGCTGAGACCCCCTTTGCTGGCTAAGTGAGTCGATCTGCTCCTGCTGCCGCTGGAATTTAGCTGCCAATTCCTCTTGACTTGCTTCTAGGCCTTGAAGGCGTTCATAGTCCCGCTTGCTCTGCTCCTCCTCCATCTTCCTCTTCTTCTCCTCCGCAATATTCTTTCTCGCACGGGTTCTGTAGTCGGCGTTCCAGTCCAAAAACCCCTCATACCACGGAAGAGCGCCCTTGCCTCGTGTTCTTCTCGGGTGTTCAGGATTTCCCAGGGCACACGTAAGCTCATCGTTCTCTCTGTTGGGCTGGAACACCCCCGATCGAGCCTCTTCTATTGCAACAAGTAGCGCATCATCGGCTCCGTTCAGACATGCCTTTGTCGAAACATTGGCTGTCTTCGGGTCCAACTCCCCCCCATGCGCATAGAACCAAGTCCTGCACCTGGGGGGCCAGCTCTTAGTAACCGGAGTGACACTTGCATCCTCCATCTCTTTCTCAGACTTATCCCACTTAGGCATTGCCACCGCGTAGCCACCTGGCCCCAGCTTATGGAACTTATCCTTTTTTCGGCATTCTTCTTGTTTATTCTCGACCGTTCCTTAGCTAATTCTGAATCCTTGAATTTCACGAAATCGTCCCAATGAGCACTTTGATTCTCTAGTATCCCCTCGAATACTGGAGTCTTCCTTCCTCCCTTGACGTACTTCTCCCACGTCGTTCTCTTGTGGTTCTTGAATGCAACGGCCATCTTCCTAAAAGCAGCGTCCATGACTTTCCGCACATGTGCTTCTGTGAAATTATCTGGTAGGGTGAAATGTTCCATGAGAGTATCCCAAAGAAGTTTTTTTTGATTCTTGTCGACAAAAGTAACATTTGGACGTGGCTTTGCTGGCTTTCTCCATTCTTGAAGGGAGATTGGGAGTTGGTCCTTCACAAGAACTCCGCACTGACGAACGAACTTGTCCGCAATCTTCTTAGGCGCTAATGGTTCGCCATTAGGTTTGAGTGCCTCGATATTGTACTTTACGCCCTCCTTCAACTTTTTGTTCGGGCCTCATTTTGTCCTTTTGCCTGAAGATTTGCTCGATCCGGATGGCTGAAAGAAGAAAGATCGATTCGTTAATATATCTTCAACTCATTTAAAACATGCGATGATCACCAGATTCCTGCTTATATAAATATATATACCTCGCCGGTGTTTGTTGTTTCAGGATCAACATGTTCCTCGTCGTAGTTCATGACTTCATCTTCTCGGTCGTCGCGATCGAATATAATATCACCCTCTCCGGTGTTGGTTAGAAATTCGGAGCCGTCAAAATCTTCTTCATTATGATCATCATCTGGCCCGCGTATGTTATCGAACATGGCCTATTCTCTCTTTCTCTGTCGGTATTGTCCGCCATAGCTTTTATTTAACTATGCCAAAGGAAATATAAAACAATTTAGTATAATCTCGAATAATAGATATAATCTCGAATACATCGTCTCGAATAATAGATATAATCTCGAATACATCGTCTCGAATAATAGATTTAATCTCGAATACGTCGTCTCGAATAATAGATATAATCTCGAATACATCGTCTCAAATAATATATATAATCTCGAATAAATCATCTCGAATATTATATATCGAATACATCACTAGCTAGCTAGCTAGCTAATAAAGATTAAATACTAGAGAGTAATCTAGGCGGTGGACAACCAAAGTGAAGGAACCATCACTGGATCATAGCTCAGGTGATCTCCCCAAAGAACCTGCCAGGTATTGGAGAACCTGACGTCCATAGCAGCCATGTAGCGATGGACGTGCTCGTCCTCCTCCCTGACACGGTGACGTACCACCTCCGACGGGGCCGGCTCCCTCCGCACCGAAAGTGGCCCACGCGAATGCCACCAAAGGAGATGAGGGTCGACGACGGGACCCGGGGCCGGGTTCCTCACCAAGCGTCGCGCCCCTGAAGGTAGCACCTCCCAGTGCCAGCCCGGCGGAGCCTAGTCCCGGACATGGGTCCTCTGAAGCAGGACGTCGTCGCGAACGGGTCGACGGCGAGGATGCGGGCCGGGCATCGTCGACAACAAATACTATATGCAAATGTAACACTAATTATGCTATCATTGCATATGTCAAAATTCTATATGCTATTTCATACTAATTAAGCATCTAACACTAAAAACAGAAAAAACAACTTCTATACATCCATTAAAAACAGAAAAACAACATTATATAAAAAATTCCATACTAATTAAACACTAATTATATCCATCTAACATGCATTCATGCATATATACTAGTGAAAAAATAATAATCTGAAAAATCTAAACTAATTAAACATACAAAATACGTATATACTAATTAACTTAAGGAAATGTGCATGTGTGTGTGTTCATCATGCTTGTGTGTGTGTATGGGCTCGGGGAGGGGCGGCGCCCATGGTGGCCACCGGGGGCGAGGGAGAGGGGTTAGAGGGGGAGAGCTCACAGCGGGGCGACGGCGACGGCGAGGCGATGACCCGGGGCGGCGACGGGCCGGGGCATGACGGGGCGGCGATGCGGGGACGGCGCGACGGGGACGGGCCTGGGGCGGCGACGGAGACGAGGGCGGCGACGGGGACGGGGGCGGCGACGGGGACAGGGGCGGCGACGGGGATGAGGGCGGCGACGAGGATGGGGGCGGCGACGGCAACGGCGTGCGACGGGGGCGGCGTAGGACGGGGCGGCGACGGCGTCGATCGATCGGGAAGAAACAGAGGGAGAATGAAATTTTTTGAAGTGATGTATATATAGAAGGCACCTTTAGTACCGGTTGGAACCACCAACCGGTACTAAAGGCCTGTTTTGGCCAGGCTAAGCAGCGGGAAGGGCAGGCCTTTAGTACCGGGTGGTGGCTCCAACCGGTACTAAAGACCCCCCCTTTAGTACCGGTTGATGCCACGACCCGGTACTAAAGGGGGTGCGCTGCCAGGCGAGGGGCGCAGAAGTTTAGTCCCACCTCGCTAGCCGAAGGACGCTCACACCTGCTTATAAGCCCCGCCGTCGCTGCTGTCTCGAACTCCTCTCTAAAGCAGGCCTTCTGGGCCTACCTCTACTACTCTGCCCTGTGGGGCCTATTGGGCTTGCGGTCCTGCATCCTGGCCCAACAACAGGTTGGGTTTCTAGTCGTATGCAGGCCGCTGTGGCCCGGTAGGTGGGCTTTTTTCATTTAGTTTTTTTTCTGCTTTATTTATTTTGTTTTATTTATTTTTAGTTGTTTTTTTGCTGTATTTAGAGTTTCTTTGTGAATATTTTTGATAGTTTTTAGAAACTTTCAGTTAGTGCCGGTAGTTTTTAAATTTGAATAGTTTAAATTTTGAATTATTTGAAATTTGTGTGAATCACTAGTTTTTGAATAACTTAACTTTAAAAATACATTTTTCAGTGATTCTTTTTTCTTATGTTTAATATTAGTGTGTTTTATCATAATATTCAATTTGGTAATTCTTAAGTTATTTAAAAAATGAAATGCCTTTGTAACGGATGAGTTTTCGTCTGAAACCCTGATACTTCGAAACAGATTGTCCATTTTGTACACGAAGTGCATCCAGTTTTTGCGGTAACCCTCTCTACTTTTTTGCACATGCTATGTGGGTGAAATTATGATACCATGCCAACTTTCATCCTTTTCTGAGTTCATTTGAAATGCTTTTCAATTTCAGGGTCATTTAGCTGAAAAAATCAGTAAATGCATGAAAAAATTTGCTTGCACATAAAATTTCTTCACGTTTCAAATGCCAAAACACATAACTAGCTACCCTAACTATTACATAGATTCCCTCCTGGGTGTGAAACACAGAAGAAAGTGATGATAGTTAAGCCGATCACATCCCAGATCTTTGGGTGTGAAACTTTTTCTTCGCGTGTGTCCCTTTGCATCGTAGCCATGGAAAATCTTCATCATTTAACGGGATGCTCGGGTCAATATTCACTGTGAATGGAGCAATTTCATCAAACTTTTCATAATCTTCTGACTTGTCTGTCTTGTCATCCACTCCCACGATGTTTCTCTTCCCAGAAAGAACTATGTGCCGCTTTGGCTCATCGTACGATGCATTCGCTTCCTTATCTTTTCTTTTTCTTGGCTTGGTAGACATGTCCTTCACATAGAAAACCTGTGCCACATCATTGGCTAGGACGAATGGTTCCTCTGCATATGCAAGATTGTTGAGATCCACTGTACCAAATATATACTGTCGGTATCGTCCAAACAGTGCGTGCATGCGTGGTATCCCTTGTTTGTCTGTCCTGAAAGGTTACTGAGAGCAGGCCAATCATTGATGGTCACGAACAGCAACGCCTTTAGGTCAAATTCTTCCCCCATGTGCTCATCCCATGCACGTACACCTGTTCCATTCCATAGTTGTAAGAGCTCTTCAACTAATGGCCTTAGGTACACATCAATGTCGTTGCCGGGTTGCTTAGGGCCTTGGATGAGCACTGGCATCATAATGAACTTCCGCTTCATGCACAACCAAGGAGGAAGGTTATACAAACATAGAGTCACAGGCCATGTGCTATGGTTGCTGCTCTGCTCCCCAAAAGGATTAATGCCATCTGCGCTTAGACCAAACCATACGCTCCTTGCATCATCTGCAAACTCCTTCCCATACTTTCTTTCGATTTTTCTCCACTACGACCTGTGAGCGGGTACTCTCAACTTTCCGTCTTTCTTACGGTCTTCTCTGTGCCATC
Source organism: Triticum aestivum (assembly GCF_018294505.1). NCBI lineage: Eukaryota > Viridiplantae > Streptophyta > Magnoliopsida > Poales > Poaceae > Triticum > Triticum aestivum. The sequence continues at coordinate 530,276,482 of NC_057809.1, read as the reverse complement.
GCATCGCCTTGGCATGCTCTTTGTTTTGGAACAAACGTTTCAACCGTGGTATTATAGGAGCATACCACATCACCTTGGCAGGAATCTTCTTCCTGGGGTGCCGGCCCTCGACATCACCAGGGTCATCGCGGTTGATCTTATAGCGCAATGCACCACATACCGGGCAAGCGTTCAAATCCTTGTACTCACCGCGGTAGAGGATGCAATCATTAGGGCATGCATGTATCTTCTGCACCTCTAACCCTAGAGGGCAGACAGCCTTCTTTGCTTCGTACGTACTCTCGGGCAATTCGTTGTCCTTTGGAAGCATATCCTTTATCATTACCAGCAACTTTCCAAATCCCTTGTCAGATACACCATTCTCTGCCTTCCATTGCAGCAATTCCAGTGTGGTGCCCAGCTTTTTCTTGTCACCTACGCAATTCGGGTACAACAATTTTTTGTGATCCTCTAACATGCGCTGCAACTTCTTCTTCTCCAAATCACTTGCGCAGTTTCTCTTTGCATCGGCAATGGCCCGACCTAGATCATCAATGGGCTCAGCGGATGCCTCTTCTTCAGCTTCTTCCCGCATTGCCGGCTCAGCTTCTTCCCGCATTACCAGCTCAGCTTCTTCCCCCATTGTTGTATCATCGTATTCAGGGAACCCATGGCCAGGATAGTTGTCGTCGTCCTCTTCTTCTTCATTGTCTTCCATCATAACCCCTCTTTCTCCGTGCTTGGTACAAACATTATAATGGGGCATGAAACCGGACTTAAACAGGTGGACGTGAATGGTTCTTGACGTAGAGTAATTGTGACCATTCTTACAGCGAGCACATGGACAAGGCATAAAACCATCCGCCCGCTTGTTTGCCTCAGCCGCAAGCAGAAAAGTATGCATGCCCTCAACGAACTGGAGAGAGCATCGGTCATCGTACATCCATTGCCGGCTCATCTTCATTACACAACACCGAATAGACCAAATTAATACAAGTTCATACATAAAGTTCATACAACACTTAAATGCAACAAACAAATAACTCTCTAGCTAAAGCATTTAAATGCAACAACAAATACGATCAAGATCGCAACTAAGGTAACAATGGATCCAACAGCACAATGATACCAAGCCTCACTATCGATGGCATATTTTCTAATCTTTCTAATCTTCAAGCGCATTTTCTCCATCTTCATCTTGTGATCATCGACGACATCGGCAACATGAAACTCCAATTCCATCTTCTCCCCCTCAATTCTTTTCAATTTTTCTTTCAAGTACTCGTTTTCTCTTTCAACTAAATTTAACCTCTCGGCAATAGGGTCGGTTGGAATTTCCGGTTCACATACCTCCTAGAAAAAATTTCTATGTCAACTTGATGGGCATAATTTGTCATAAACACGAAATGCAACTAGTTTTAAAAGAGAATATACATACCACATCTGAATCATAACAAGGACTAGGGCTGACGGGGACGGATATCAAAACCATGGCACTATATGTATAACAACGTACGGGTAAGATAATTATACGAGTAACTATATATCCAAATCACACAAACATCAATTTTTATATAAAATTTCATGAACAAGAGGCTCACCACAAGGTGGTGCCGGCGACGGAACGGTGCGGGCGATCGACGGTGGCTACGATGGAGATTTAGAAGGCACTAAGTAAACCACACCTACATATGCAAACTAAGTGTTATTTTTGACCTCAAATTGCATATAAATCAAATACTAGCACATATATATATATATATATATATATATATATATCCTCCCAAATTAATCACTATATAAAGCATTGCAAGAGCTAATCTAGCAATGAGAGATGAAAGGACAAAGTTGCTAACCTTTGTGATCATTTGAATGGACGGGGGCCTTCAAATCTTGACAAATTTTGGGCAAAATGTGTGATGAGCTCGAGAGGAAGAGGGGAAGAACAGAGAGGAGAGGGGAAAGGGGAAGAACATAGCGAGCTCGGGTGGATGAAGGGTTTATGTAGGACGACCTTTAGTACCGGTTTGTGCCAAGAACCGGTACTAAAGGGGCTGGAGGGGCCCCATTCTTTCAACATCCTGCCACCACTGTCATTAGTACCGGTTCGTGGCACGAACCGGTGCTAATGGTTCGCCATGAACTGGTACTAATGAGAGCGGCCCGGCTAGCCGTTGGAACAGTCACTAATGTATACATTAGTGCCGGCTCAAATACAAACCGGCACTAATGTGCTTCACGTTTGACCCTTTTTCTACTAGTGTAAGGGGATCTATGGCCTCTTGGTAAATCTATGAGCTCGCTAGGCTCGTCGGCTTGAGTGGAGCGGCACGGCAGCGCCATGCCCGGCGTCCATGGCGGACGGCGGTGCTCGGTACGGTGGCTAGCGCGGCTACGGCAAGCGACAAGCCACGGGGACAGGGGAAAATGACGGAGGAGCTCACTTGGAGGTCGAAGCGCAGCTCAGTGGGCTTGGGGACGTCCTCGATGGCGCGAATCGACCGGCGGTGATCCACGGGTCTGAGGAGGAAGAAGAGCTCGGGGTTGTCGTCACGGAGCTCCTGGCGGCGCCTGGATTGGTGCAGAGGACGCGGGGGTCGAGGCGGAACTCGTGGCATAGCTGGATGGGCGTGGGGAGGTCGATGGCAGCGGCAAACGGCGGCGGTACATCCATGGAGGCTTCGGCCATGGCGGGGAACGGGCGAGGGGGAGAGCGAGGGAGGGAGAGATCGATCCACACGGGTCTTGGGGGGGTGGCGTGGCGCGACGGAAGGCTCAGGGCGCCCAGGGAAGCAGGAGGTGGCCGGGCGCGCACGTGCGTGCCGCGAGCACACGCCCTCCTGCCCACTGGCAGGAGGTGGAAGACGATAGGGAGGTGGAGGTGGGCTGGGCTGGCTTTGCCCGGCTGGGCTGCTTCATTGGTGGGCCGGTTGGCCCACCAGGTAGGTTCTCCCTCTTTCTCTTTTAATTTGTTTTCTATTTTTCTGTAGTCTTCAGGGCTTTATTAAAAATACTTAGACCCTTTCAAAAATCACCAAACTGAACATGCCCACTGTTTAGAATATATCCAACATGGAACATTTCAGTTTAGGATTACTTGGGCATTTAAAATATTTACTAGCATTTAAATGCCCAAATTCAAATAACATATGATTTAATCCCGTGACCTTTGGATGACCTAGAAAGTATTGCACCATTTTTGTCAGAGGTTTTAGACCAAGACAAAGATGATGAACATTTTTGAAGGGCATTTCAGGATCATTGAAAAATATTTTAGTAACCCTAGTTGGATTAAGTGGTGCTGGGGGTTTCTGCCATCCCCATTTCAACTTTCAAACAAATATAGACATGATGCATGGATGCTTATGAAACTAATTGCAATCAAATTCTAGGGCTGTGACAACTAGCCCCCACTAAACAAGAATCTCATCCCGAGATTCAAGACGTGAGGTAAGAAGACAGAGGGGATACAAAGCTAACACGACCTTCACGATCCAGATGTCCTTCTCAAGGATGTTGATTCATTGCATCACCTTGATCTCGACGTCTTGCTTTGAGAACTACATCCAGCATGACAACGAGTAGAAAGGAAGAATTTAAGAAGAATCGACCTCCCGGAGGTTCGAGCAACTTAGGATCATCTTAATGATCACAAAATCAACTCATGGAATGAGACATAGTAACATCTCTCGAGCTGAGACATGAAACACGGATCAGGAGTGATGGAAAAGAGGTAGATGACAAGGTTCTACTGGGTAGGCAAAAATTCCATGCTGAAAAGGATGGTGCATGAATTTCAAAGTAGCAAGGAGATATTTGCCATTATTTCATAGTGTGATACCCCGGGGAAGGTGACTCGTAGAATTATTTCCTTAAGTGGCAAAAAGAATTACTTTTGATTCGGAGATTATTGAAACTCTTTATACCAGCCTAAGGCAATTAGAACGATCATTTGAAGAAGTTAGAAGAATGGCATACTCCGACTAGAATGGATGACGTGGACTATCTTGTTGAAGACAACGCAATGGATGATTTTTGCTTATCATCGGAAATGGTGGGACCCATGGTAAGTCCACTTTTGAAGATGATCCTGAACAACAACTACTGAGGTATAGGATGGGAACAAAATGCAAATGTTGGGAATGATTCTGGTAACTGGGGAAGGGCTCAACAGTCGAGAGTGAGTCCACTGTTTGAAAAGGTTATAACCTAACCGAGGAAACTAGACACAAATCCTAGTTAACGCCAACGGTAAAACCTGGTGCTTGCGCGTGCTCTCAAGAACTTGAGCATCTCCATATTCATCAAGGTTTTACCAATATCTGTGTCAAGGATCCTAGCAACACAACATACCACCATGATGTATGATGATGGATGATGCCGATGCAAAGGAAGATAACACCTTCTCAGATTTCACCTTAGCGAGGCCAAGGAAACAAAATATGGATAATCGACCGAGAGACATTTAGCACTCCGCTTCTAATGTTCTCCTTGATGTGCTAGGATAACTCATTTATTGATATGGTTTGGTATCTAGGACATCAAGTAAAAGGTCGGACTTCGGGAGCACAAGAATCCATAAGGATTAACTACGGAGGTAAATCCTACGAAATCCTCATGGGAAGGTGGCCAAATTTCTTCAATCGAGATACTACAATAATAGGTCTTCCGGCTGGATGTGTTGGCCACGACATCCACTTTACCGGTTATCGAGAGACCAATATTATAGTTCTTGGAAAATGCTCCAACCATCATATCTGCCTGAGATTCAGATCTGGTTGGTGTCAGGATATTCCAGACTCATCGAGTCTAGAAAGGAAAATGAAGGTTTGCAACACAAATCGACGAGACGACGTTGCGAGATTCTCGGGGGAATGAACTACGGTAGTAAGCTCCAAAACATGAGCCGGTTCTGCTACAAGCCTGTGAACACGTTGTCCTAGACAAGCATGGTCACCTGGTAGTCTTAAAATGAAACACTACTGAGTTCAGGGGGAACCATCAATGAGGATATCGAAGTCCTTACGTAGGTCTAACCCTTAAGAAGAAACTTCTTCTCCTTGAACAAATCAATCAGTGGCTTGGTGTGCTAGGGATACGTATAGAATGTAGATGATCGGTCTATCAGACCATAGAATACTTCGCACATGCATGACTGACTTGGGATGATTCCAAAGGAAGCAAAAACAAACTTTCTCGAATTCACGGTGGCAACTTACATCAGATGCACATGAATTAGAGGAAGTCACATCTTTCAACCGGACATATGCTTCATGATCGGGACATGAGGGCAATGCTTATAAAGTTTCCAACACTAGTGTAATGTTCAACGTGAATCATGGGGGAGACAAAATGTTGTTGATGGGCTCAACAACAACTCATCGGAATTTCCATATCACTGGACTTCCACCATCATGTGAACACGGTGATAGCATTGGTCAGACCAAAAGATGTAATGGTGTATGCTCGAGGGATCAACCACGGGTAAGACAACATTACGAACATCGTTGGTTCTGATTTGACTTGACGATAGCCCATACTCAAGTCAAAGTTTTGGCAAGGCAATAGATCCAACAACTGATCACGAGGACCCATCGATGGAGATATCATTTTTCTTCAACATACACACACACAAGGATATCCCTTAGTGATGAACTAAGTGGATTAAGATTTTATCTTCCAACTCTCCAAGTTGTTATTTCACTCAACCAACTAGCTTAGGGATATCTAGCACAGATTCTTGGTGAAGGGTGATTTATAAGAAAACCAACTTGATCACGAACTCAACATAGCGGTCAGGTGACAACCTGCTAATACTTCCGAGAAGATCTTCGGAAAATCACGAACCACCGATATGTTACTAAGCTCGAGAACAATCTCGCTTTTTAGAGTAAGATGATATGATCAAATAAGCAAGGGATTGAGTAATCCTCACTCATTAATCGAAGGGTGCACCGGAAATAAGGAGTAGGTAGCACAATCAATCTTAGGATGATGATTTAATAACCAACACGCTAAGGATGAGAATATTGTCCATTAACTACCAAGCAACATGGTTGCTAGGAGTATTGATTTCACACATCCTGGTTCACTTGTCGGCATTCTGGTTGTGACAGCACGGGACCGAGGGATGAAAAATGATAGCGAGAAGTATCACTGCATCAAGAATTCATAAGAGGTGGTGCAATTCTCATGACACTCTTGACGTAAAGATGGTAACACTCCAAGGTATAACAGAACAAAAGCTGGAATTGCAATTGATCTGCGGAGTACAATTGCTTTGACCCAATCCTAGATATGGATGAGGTTCTGGAGTTTGTTTCTCCTAGTCATTTTGGAATAGAATGGCTTGAAGGACCACAAGAATAAAAGGCATCGATAACATGAATGCACAACTATTTTTGACTATTAACTGATAGAAGATGGTCGGAATACAACTGAAGAGGAACAACTCGAGGAACATATAATTTTCTGAGTTGTGGATGCATACATTAGTATGTCGAGCAAAGCTCAACATTTCTTCCGGACAACCCATACAGATAGGTAGGACTGGCAGATTCACAATGTAGAATGGAGAACTCATTAAGAGCACTCTGGTTGTGATCTTTTGATACAACAAACTTCTGCCATAAGTGGTTCATAGTATTTGGAAGAAGGAAATACCTTGGACCTCGAGGACTATCGCAAAGGTTACTAATATCCTAAAGGAACTAGCAACACTATCAACATGAGGTAAGTAGGGTGAATCTCGGGTTCAAGAACCCATGAATAGAATACCTACCACTACATGGCATCACGGGATGCTTTCGAGAATGGTGGCCAAAATCATCACACCGGGAACACAAAAGATGGCTAGATTACTAGGTGACTCCCTAAAACACCTAGGGTCATAATAATAGCTCCAACATATATGTCGAGGCAATAGAGTACCTCAACTGACCAGTTAGTGTGATTAATCTTGCCCAAATGGACATCAGGAACAGGGGGAAGGGGTTTGCAAATGCATCAGACTATTTAGAAACCTGGAATGATTCGGACAGCATAACGGCTGTAAATGCTCAAAAAGATTTGAGACATCCTGCAAAATAGTGGCGTAACCACTTAACATCATCATATCAAGGGTCTGATTTGACTGACAACATACTAAAAGTAGTAGAAACTGAACTAAAACTCGAATCCAACAATCCTATAAGTGTACGGATTAGTAACACGTCATCCTGATAGATAGATGAGAAGGCCTAGTTCTTAATCCCTGTAGAAGAGAAGAGGATGACTCAGATCAGAAGGGCATAAGATATAAGGAGTAAAAAGAGCCTTACGTTCCCTTCCACAATCAATTCCCTTATATAACTAAAGCATTTCCAGACTCAACTTCGACCAGTTGGCTTGGTAAACCTACAGGCAGTCAGGCTCTGATACCAAAGCTGTCAGGACCCCGATTCCAAGTCACATCGATCTAGCCGGTAATACCTCATATCACTTTGCGGCCTCACGCACGGTATTCCCACGGGAGTCGCCTTACCATGGCCCGGGACCATTTGCGCCTTTTGGCTCACGTATATGATAGTGTCGCTAGCATCCATATGACAGAGAACCCGGGCCGACATGGCTAGTCGTGAACCCAAAGCGGCACTAACCTATGGGGACAGGCATACATGAATCACATCGAGCATGTCGGTCAGCAGCGTGTGAATCCGGGCTGTAGCACTGGGCTAACAGGACTCCGGGAACCCGGGCTGTAGCAGGCTAGGCAGGACTCCGAATGTCACCGCGTGACATTTCCCCGAAGGGACAGACACAGGAACGAAGTGAAACACATGCCGGCCAGTCAAGTGTCCTGAGCAGTAGTGCTGGGCTAGCAGGACTCCGGTGAACCGGGTTGTAGCGGACAACTATGGCTCATGGAAGCACTAGACTACATTTCCCCATAAGAGAGGCTGCCAAGGATAACAACTAGGTTGTCGGATCCCACACATACCAAGCATTTCAATCATACACACAATATGCTCGATATGTGTAATTACAACATGGCATCACAACATAACTCTACAACTCAAGTATTTATTCCTTAGGCTCCGAGGAGCGAGATATTACAAACATGGGTCTCATGACCCAACAATCACAGCATATAAATCAAGCACATGCGGAAGCTTAACATGTCTGAGTACAGACATCTACAAATGGAAAAACGGCTAAGAAGCCTGACTATCTACCAGATCCTGCCGAGGGCACAAGATCGTAGCTGAGGTATCAAGCTAACGTTGAAGTCCACGTGGAACTACTAGCGAGACTGAAGTCTCTCTCTGGCAAACATAAATTAAGAAAACGTGAGTACAAAGGTACTCAGCAAGACTTACATCAGAACTAGCTACATATGCATCGGTATCAACAAGGGGGGGTGGTGGAGTTTAACTGCATCAAGCCAGCTTTGACTCAGTGGCTACCCTGAACTACGACTGCAAGCAACTATTTTGAGGTGGCGCACACGAGTCCAGATATTCACCATTCAATACACCACTATGGAACTGCTCCCGTCTCCCTACGAGAAGGCCATCCATAGCACTCACACTTATCTTGTGAGTTTTAGAGTATCCACTTTCACTTGTCTATGAACTATGCAAGGGGTCCAAGTTTCCACATCCGAGGAATCCGGCTATTCGAATAGATAATGATAAACCTGCAGGGGTGTACTTCTTCACACACGCTCCCACCACTTACCACGGCCTACCTAAACACTTAAGTCTCTTGTCCAGGTTTATCACCTATACAGGTTCCATCCGCAGGGAGTCCGGCCGAGGTTTCCACATACGGCCCCGAACGATGTGAACAGGGTTCCCGAGACACCAAACGGGCGCCCGGTACACCGTGCCATGGTGTATCTACCACAACATAGCCAACCCCTAGGGTCAGCGCTACGCACGGCCGCCAACACATAACCTACAAACACCAGAAACTAGTTGCAACTCCTGGACAAAGTACTAGGGTGATTAAGAAGCCTAGAGGGTCAATTAAGGATCCCAATGAGTGGTAGTAGCTGTTCTTGGATCACAGACACAGAACTCAGTTCCTGAGGACGGCTGCAATGAGACAACCCACCATGTACTCCTACATGGCCTCTCACCGCTACCTTTACCAAAAACGTAGTCACACACTTAGCTCACACACGGTAGGACATGTTCACACACCTCCGATTCATTCCCGATGAATAAGACCTGACGCAACTCTATGCAATAGTAGGCATGACAAACAAGCATGAATGAGTAGGCACATCAGGGCTCAAACAACTCCTACTCATGCTAGTGGGTTTCATCTATTTACTATGGCAATGACAGGTCATGCAGAGGAAAGGGGTTCAACTACCGCAACGTGTAACAGTTGAATCGTTGTTGTCCTAATGCAGTAAAAGAGAGCAGGAGCGAGAGTAGGATTGTATCGAATGAACAAGGGGGGTTTTGCTTGCCTCGCACTTCTGAAGATATCATTGGGTCTTCATCAGTGTCAACGATCACAACGTCGGTACAACGTCTATCGAGAGGGGACGACCACCGGCAACAGAGAAGGAACACAGTCAATGCAATGCACAACATGATGCATGACAACGACATGGCAATATGTTTTTGATTGAGCTAATGCAACTAGCAACACAATTAAATGAAGTTGGTTTGAACCCAAAGTTCAAACTCAAACTCCACATGTGGTTATTTAAATACCATTCATTTGATTTGTCCTAAACAGTGGCTTTAAGTTATTCTAACATGCATGAAAATGGTACAGATGGATTCCTTGAATTTTTCTGATAATTTTTCATATATAATTTATTTCATTTGGAGTTACGGTTGAATTTCTATGATTTTTAGAAGTTTTGGGCATTTTTGGAATTTTTTGAATTGTTTTAAAACAGAAATTAATTACTGCATCAGCATGACATCATCATGACGTCAGCAGGTCAACAGGGCATGGTCCAGGTCAAACCTGACTAGTGGGACCCACTGGTCAGTGACCCAGTGACATTTAGTGTCACGGACAGGTGGGGTCCGGTCAACAGGTGATGTGGCCGGGTCAAACTGACCTGTGGGGCCCTTGTGGTTAGTTAAAACTAATCAGAAACTAAACCAGGTTAATTAGAGAGGGGGGGCATCCGTCAGTGAGCTAGGGGTTAGTTTAGTGGGGTCATTAGTGGCTAATGACAGTGCCACGTTGGCTTTGCCGGAGTTCCGCCGGCGGCGACCAAAACGCGGCGGAGGGCTTCGGGATTTCGCTACGGGGGCCGGTTTGGCGCGCGGGAAGCATATACGGGGAGCTAGCAGGGTGGCGCATCCAAGGGTGGAGGCGGTCGGAGCTGGGGTGGCCTGTAGAGGCACCAGCGACGAGCGAGGCGGCGGCCGGATCTCGGGTTGATGCGGGCGCGGGGCTGCAGGGTACGGTGAGGCCAGCTAAGGGGATCTACGGCCTCCTCGTACATCTAGGACCTTGCTAGGCTCGTCGGCTTGAGTGGAGCAGCACGGCAGCGCCATGCCCGGCGTCCATGGCGGACGGCGGTGCTTGGTACGGTGGCTAGCACAGCTACGGCAAGCGACAAGCCACGGGGACAGGGGAAAACGACGGAGGAGCTCACTAGGAGGTCGAAGCGCAGCTCAATGGGCTTGGGGACGTCCTCGATGGCGCGAATGGACCGGCGGTGATCCCCGGGTCTGAGGAGGAAGAAGAGCTCGGGGTCGTCGTCACGGAGCTCTTGGCGGCGCCTAGATTGGTGCAGAGGACGCGGGGGTCGAGGCGGAACTCGTGACATAGCTGGATGGGCGTGGGGATGTCGATGGCAGCGACAAACGGCGGCGGTGCGTCCATGGAGAGATCGATCCACACGGGTCTTGGGGGGCGGCGTGGCGCGACGGATGGCTCAGGGTGCCCCGGGAAGCAGGAGGTGGCCGAGCGCGCGCGTGCGTGCCGCGGGCACACGCCCTCCTGCCCACTGGCAGGAGGTGGAAGACGATAGGGACGTGGAGGTGGGCGGGGCTGGCTTTGCCCGACTGGGCTGCTACAGTGGTGGGCCAGTTGGCCCACCAGGTAGGTTCTCCCTCTTTCTCTTTTAATTTGTTTTCTATTTTTCTGTAGTCTTTAGGGCTTTATTAAAAATACTTAGACCCTTTCAAAAATCACCAAACTGAGCATGCCCACTATTTAGAATATATCCAACATGGAACATTTTAGTTTAGGATTACTTGGGCATTTAAAATATTTACTAGCATTTAAATGCCCAAATTCAAATAACATATGATTTAATCCAGTGACCTTTGGATGACCTAGAAAGTATTGCACCATTTTTGTCAGAGGTTTTAGACCAAGACAAATATGATTAACATTTTTGAAGGGCATTTCAGGATCTTTGAAAAATATTTTAGTAACCCTAGTTGGATTAAGTGGTGCTGGGGGTTTCTGCCATCCCCATTTCAACTTTCAAACAAATATAGACATGATGCATGGACGCTTATGAAACTAATTGCAATCAAATTCTAGGGCTGTGACATTCTAGTACTTTGGATAGACCCTCTGTCCTTTCTAAGCTCACAAATAATGATGCTATGGAAAGACCTACCAGGGTTATCAATGAGAGTTTGGATAATTTTGATGAAGATGATCCCGGAATTTTTCGTTATTTGCTTGATGAGTCTGTGAAAGACGCTTGGGATAGGTTATTAAGGATCAGAGCTAGCTAAGTGCCCTAATATCAAATTGAGATATACCTAAAGAGCTTTTATGTTGGCTTACCCTCTTTGTTCAAGCAAGTTTTAGATTCTATTTTTTAAGAACGTTTTCTTGAGGGGGATGCCATAGATACCTATGAAAAGATGAAAACTATATTTGGGCACCCCATGAGTTAGAAGGTTGAATCCACCTCTCTTTTGTGCTTTTATCGAAATGAAATTATCAAAGAAATGAAGGTTAGCTTAGATGCCAATTTTCGTAGTGTGCTTGGTCTTTATTCCTCCATTAATGGCCATGTGCTTTCTAAAAATAGAAAGATAAATTCCATAGATAAGAAATTTTCTCTTTTCTTTCCCAACACCAAAGATGACAATACCTAGATCTATTCTTGTTTTTATGCCTAGCTAGGGGCGTTAAACGATAGCACTTGTTGGGAGGCAACCCAATTTTATTTTTGTTCCTTGATTTTTGTTCCTGTTTATTAATAAATAAATCATCTATCCTCTGTTATGATTGTGTTTTTTACGTTTTAATTAGTGTTTGTGCCAAGTAAAGCCTTTAGGATCTTCTTCGATGATTGTTATTTGATCTTGCTGAAAAAACAGAAAGTTTGCGCTCACGAGAATAATTTTCATATTTTACCACAGAGCGATAAAATACTGATTCTGACTGCAGTAGATCAATATACAAATTATTCAGGATGTCCTAATTTCTCGGGATTTTTGGACTTACATAAGTGTTCGAAACTTCCAGATTACTATAGACTTTTCTGTTTTTGACAGATTCTGTTTTTCGTTTGTTGTTTGCTTATTTCGATGAATCTATGGCTAGTATCTGGGGGTATGAACCATAGAGAAGTTGAAATGCAGTAGGTTTAACACCAATATAAATGAATAATGAGTTTATTACAATACCTTAAGGTGATGATTTGTTTTCTTATACTAAGGGTGCTCATGAGATTTTCTATTGAGTTTTGTGTTGTGAAGTTTTCAAGTCTTTGGGTAAAGATTTGATGGATTCTGGAACAAGGAGTGGCAAGAGCCTAATATTGGAGATGCCCAAGGCACCCCAAGGTAAAATCCAAGGACAACCAAAAGCCTAAGCTTGGGGATGGCCCGGAAGGCATCCCCTCTTTCGTCTTCATCTATCGGTAACATTCCTTGAGGCTATATTTTTATTCACCACATGATATGTGTTTTGCTTGGAGCGTCTTGTATGATTTGAGTCTTTGCTTTTTTGTTTACAACAATCCTCCTTGCTGTACACACCTTTTGGAGAGGCACAAATGAATCGGAATTTATTAGAATACTCTATGTGCTTCACTTGTATCTTTTGAGCTAGACAATTTTGCTCTAGTGCTTCACTTATATATTTTTAGAACGCTGTGGTGGTTTTATTTTATAGGAATTATTGATCTATCATGCTTGCTACCTCTTGAACATGCATTGGTTTTCCCTTGAAGAGGAAAGGGTGATGCAACAAAGTAGAGTAATTACTTCCCTCAGTTTTTGAGAACCAAGGTATCAATCAAGTAGGAGACTACACGCAAGTCCCTCGTACCTGCACAAACAATCAAGAACCTTGCAACCAACGCGATAAAGGGGTTGTCAATCCCTTCACATTCACTTGCAAAAGTGAGATCTAATAAAGATAATAAGGTAAATATTTTTGGTATTTTTGTTGTATAGATTGGAAAATAAAGATTGCAAAATAAAAGGCGGCAGAAATAGCAAGTAGATAGGAAAATAATATGATGGAAGATAGACCCGGGGGCCATAGGTTTCACCATTGGCTTCTCTCAAGATAGCAAATGCTATGGTGGGTGAACAAATTACTGTCGAGAAATTGATAGAAAAGCGCATAGTTATGAGAATATCTAGCCATGATCATCTATATAGGCATCACGTCTGCGACAAGTAGACCGAACCGATTTTGCATCTACTACTAATACTCCACACATCAACCTCTATCCAACATGCATCTAGAGTATTAAGTTCATAAGAATAGACTAATGCATTAGGCAAGATGACATGATGTAGAGGGATAAACTCAAGCAATATGACATAATCCCCATATTTTTATCCTCAATGGCAACAATACGATATGTGCCTTGCTGTCTCTGCTGTCACTGGGAAAGGACACCGCAAGATTGAACCCAAAGCTAAGCACTTCTCCATTGCAAGAAATATCAATCTAGTAGGCTAAACCAAACTGATTATTCGAAGAGACTTGCAAAGATATTAAATCATGCATAAAAGAATTCAGGGAAGAATCAAATATTGTTCATAGATAATCTTGATCATAAACCCACAATTCATCGGATCTCGACAAACACACCTCAATCTTGATCATAAATATTGTTACTAAGTGGGTAGAAGCTATTCCAACTAGTAGTTTTGATCATAACACTTCTATTAATATGCTTAAAGAAGTTATTTTCCCGAGGTTTGGAGTCCCTAGATATTTAATGACTGATGTTGGTTCACACTTTATTCATGGTGCTTTCCGTAAAATGCTTGCTAAATGTGATGTTAATCATAGAATTGCATCCCCTTATCACCCATAGTCTAGTGGTCAAGTAGAGTTGAGCAATAAAGAGCTCAAATTAATTTCGCAAAAGACTGTTAATAGGTCTAGAAAGAATTGGTCTAAGAAACTTGATGATGCATTATGGGCTTATAGAACTGCATACAAAAATCCTATGGGTATGTCCCCATATAAAATGGTCTATGGAAAAGCATGTCACTTACCTCTCGAACTAGAACATAAGGCATACTGGGCTATTAAAGAACTCAACTATGATTTTTAAACTTGCCGGTGAGAAGAGGTTATTTGATATTAGCTCACTTGATGAATGGAGAACCCAAGCTTATGAAAATGCCATGTTTAAATAAAAAGTTGAAAGATGGCATGACAAAAGGATACAAAAGCGTGAGTTTAATGTAGGTGATTATGTATTGCTATACAACTCTCGTTTAAGATTTTTTGCAGGAAAACTTCTCTCTAAATGGGAAGGCCCCTATGTCATCGAAGAGGTCTATCGTTCCGGTGCCATAAAAATCAACAACTTCGAGGGCACGAATCCGAAGGTGGTAAATGGTCAAAGAATTAAACATTATATCTCAGGTAATCCCATAAATGTTGAAACCAATATTATTGAAACCATAACCCCGGAGGAATACATAAGGGACACTTTCCGGAACGTTTTAGACCCCGAAAAGGAATAGGTATGTGGTACGGTAAGTAAACCGACTCCAAAACAATTTTTAAGGCAATATTTCTCCGTTTGGAATATTTAGAAAAATAGAAAAATAAGTAGAAATCCGGGAAGGACATGAGGGACCCACCAGGGTGGTGGGCGCGCCCTACCCCCTGGGCGCGCCCCCCTACCTCGTGAGCGCCTCGTGTGCTTTCCGGACTCCGTTTTCTTGCTCGATACATATTTTGGTTGGTAAAAATTCATTATATATTCTCCCGAAGGTTTTGACTCCCGTATCATGCAAAAATCTCCTGTTTTTTTTCGAGCTGTTTTTCTGACAGATCTAGGTTATCATGACGGCTCCAAGTGCCTCCAAGGACAAGTTCTTCGAGAAGGTCATCAACCCTTACCTCGCGGAGGTGCTGCGACACCCTCAAACCATTGAGATGCGTGATGGGTTGCTGCACATCCGCGATGAAGAGGGACCAAAGGGGACCGGAAGCATGGAGATGAGGCTCGAAGCAGTGGAGCAACAAGTTTTCAAGTGCCAAAGGATGGTGGAGCGTGGAATCAACGCTACCCACATGATGCTCGCGGAGTTCACTAACAACTACAAGCCGGATGCAAAGAACACCGAGGAGGCCATCTTCAAGCTACATGAGAAGATCGAGCACCTCCAAGCCCAAGTCTATGACCTTCAAAACCAAAACTGTGAGTATGAATATAGATTCAAAAGAATGAGTTTGGCTGCAGATTTGAGGATTCCGGAGACTCGATCCTCTTTCTATGATGGTGAACCTATGCCTTGGAAGATGTATGACAAGCTCGCATCATCAACAACACCTCCACCGTCTCCTCCAACAAAGAAGAATTGAGTATCTGGGTATGGGCACTCCCCTTGGCAACTGCCAAGCTTGGGGGAGGTGCCCCGGTATCGTATCACAATCACAACTCCTATCTTTACCGTTTTTCTTAGTTCGATCCTATTAGTAGTATCTTGATCTAGTAGAATAAAGTTTATGACATGATCTAGTTTTGAGTTTTGCTTTATGATCCCTCTATGTAATCGAGTCCGTGAGTTATATATAATAAAGATTAGTGTTGAGTCAAGGGCTTGATTATTTTGCCATGATCTTGGGTGAATAAAAGAAAGAAGAAAGGAATAAAAGAAACAAAAAGTTCATATTGATCTTATTGAGAGTAATGACTTCACATAGAAAGAGTATGATGATTAAAAGTTGTTGGGAGTTGGCAGACATAGCTTTGGTCATTGTTGCAATTAATAGGAAGTAATAAGGAAAGAGAGGTTTCACATATAGATATATTATCATTGACATCTTTTATGATTGGGAGCACTCATTAAAATATGACATGCCAAAGAGTTGATGTTGGACAAGGAAGACAACGTAATGAGTTATGTCTTTCTTATATCTGAGATAAAGTATGTTGTCATGGTTCCTCTAACTTGTTGAGCTTGCCTTTCCCCCTCATGCTAGCCAAATTCTCAGCACCAAGTAGAAATGCTACTTGTGCTTCCAAATATCCCTAAACCAGTTTTGCCATGAGAGTCCACCATATCTACCTATGGATTGAGTAAGATCCTTCAAGTAAGTTGTCATCGGTGCAAAGCAATAAAAATTGCTCTAAATATGTATGATTGATTGGTGTGGGAGAAATAAGCTTTATACGATCTTGTGATGTGGAAGTAATAAAAGCGACAGACTGCATAATAAAGGTTCATATCACAAGGGGCAATATAAAGTGACGTTCTTTCGCATTGAGATTTTATACATCCAACCATAAAAGCGCATGGCAACCTCTGCTTCCCTTTGCGAAGGGCCTATCCTTTATTATTATCTTCTACTTTATGCAAGAGTCATGGTGATCTTCACCTTTCCTTTTTTATTTTATCCTTTGGCAAGCTCAGCATGTTGGAAAGAACATGATATATATATATATATATATATATATATATATCTAATTGGATGTAGGCGAGCATGAACCATTATTGTTGACATTACCCTTGAGGTAAAAGGTTGTGGGGCAAAACTATAAGCCCCTATCTTTCTCTGTGTCTGATTAAAACTCTGTAACCACAAGTATCGCGTGAGTGTTAGCAATTATGGAGGACTAAATGATAGTTGAGTATGTGGACTTGCTTTTCAGCTCTGACATAGACTCTTTTTGATGTTATGATAAATTGCAATTGCTTCAATGACTGAGATTATAGTTTGTCGGAGTCCAATAAGGTTTATGATTTATACTTTTGCATTGTGAATAGATCATCACTTGAACATAAGTAATCATATGAGAAAACCTATATATGTTGCTGTTATAAGAATAATCATGATGCCTTCATGTCTGTAGTTTATTTTTATCGATGCCTCTACCTCTAAACATGAGGACATATTTATTGTTATCAGCTTTTCTCTTGAGGACAAGCGAGGTCTAAGCTTGGGGGAGTTCATACATCCATTTTGCATCATTCTTTTATATCATTATTTATTGCATTATGGACTGTTATTTCACTTTATGTCACAATACTTATGGCTATTCTCTCTTATTTTACACGGTTTACATAAAGAGGGAGAATGCCGGCAGCTGGAATTCTGGTCTGGAAAAGGAGCAAATATTAGAGACCTATTCTGCGCAACTCCGAAAGTCCTGAAACTCCACGGAACGTCTTAAAAGAAATAAAGAAAAATCCACGCCAAAGATGAAGGCCAGGGGGCCCACACCCTGCTCACGAGGGTGGGGGGCGCGCCCCCCTAGGGCGTGCCCCCCTATCTTGTGGGCCCCCTGGTGGCTCTCCGATGCCCATCTTCTCCTATATGAGGTCTTTCGATGAGAAAAAAATAGAAGGAACTTTTTGGGACGAGACTCCGCCGCCACGAGGCGGAACCTTGGCGGATCCAATCTAGAGCTCCGACAGAGTTGTTCTTCCGGGGATACTTCCTTCCCGGAGGGGGAAATCATCACCATCGTCATCACCAATGCTCCTCTCATCGGGAGAGGGCAATCTCCATCAACATCTTCACCATCACCATCTCATCTCCAAATCCTAATTCATCTCTTGCATCCAATTCTTGTCTCAAAGTCCGGGATTAGTGCTAGTAGGTTGCTAGTAGTGTTGATTAATCCTTGTAGTTGATACTAGTTGGTTTAATTGGTGGAAGATCATATGTTCAGATCCTATATGCATATTATTACCCCTCTGATTATGAACATGAATATGCTTTGTGAGTAATTACGTTCGTTCCTGAGGACAAGGGAGAAGTCTTGCTATGAGTAGTCATGTGAATTTGGTATTCGTTGGATATTTTGATAAGATGTATGTTGTCTAGCCTCTAGTGGTGTTATGTGAACGTCGACTACATAACACTTCACCATTATGTGGGCCTAGAATAAGGCATTGGGAACAAATAAGTAGATGATGGGTTGCTAGAGTGACAGAAGCTTAAACCCTAGTTTATGCGTTGCTTCGTAAGGGGCTGATTTGGATCCATATGTTGCATGCTATGGTTAGGTTTACCTTAATACTTTTGTTGTAGTTGCAGATGCTTGCAATAGAGGTTAATCATAAGTGGGATGCTTGTTCAAGTAAGAACAGCACCCAAGCACCGGTCCACCCACATATCAAATTATTAAAGTATCGAACGCAAATCATAGGAACGTGATGAAAACTAGCTTGACGATATTCCCATGTGTCCTCAGGAACGCTTTTCCTATTATAAGAGTTTGTTCCGTCTTGTCCTTTGTTACAAAAGGATTGGGCCACCTTGCTGCACTTTATTTACTTTTGTTACTTGTTGCTCGTTACAATTTATCATATCACAAAACTATTTGTTACCACTTATTTCAGTCCTTGCAGAGAATACCTTGTTGAAAACCGCTTATCATTTCCTTCTGCTCCGCGTTGGGTTCAACATTCTTACTTATCGAAAGGACTACGATAAATCCCCTATACTTGTGGGTCATCAGTTGTCCTTGAATTTTACCTTGGGGTGCCATGGCAATCCACAAGATTAGGCTTTTGTCATTCCTTGTTCCAAAATCCATCAAATCTTTACCCAGAACTTGAAAACTTCACAACACAAAACTCAACAGAAAATCTCATGAGCTCCATGTTAGTATAAGAAAACAAACCACCACTTCAAGGTATTGTAATTAACTCATTATTTATTTATATTGGTGTTAAATATACTATATTCCAACTTCTCCATGGTTCATACCCCCCCCCCGATACTAGCCATAGATTCATCAAAATAAACAAACAACACACGAAAAATAGAATCTGTGAAAAAACAGAATGGTCTGTAGTAATCTACAGGTTTTGAATACTTATGTAACCCCAAAATTCTGAAATAAATTTGTGGACGTGAGGAATTTGTATATTAATCATCTGCACAAAGAGTCAACCTAATCGCACTCTCCAGTAAAAATGGCAGCTAATCTCGTGAGCGCTAAAGGTTCTGTTTTTTACAGCAAGATCGGAAAGACTTCCCCCAAGTCTTCCCAAAGGTTCTACTTGGCACAAACACTAATTAAAAACATAAAACCACATCTAAACAGGAGCTTTATGAATTATTTATTAGTAAACAGGAACAAAAAAAGAAACAAAATTAAATTGGGTTGCCTCCCAACAAGCGCTATCGTTTAACGCCCCTAGCTAGGCATAATAGCAAGAATAGATCTAGGTATTGTCGTCTTTGGTATGAAATCCATAAGTGGCTCTCATAATAGATTCATAAGGTAATTTAATTTTCTTCCTAGTAAAGTGTTCCATGCCTTTCCTTAACGGAAATTGGAATCTAATATTTCCTTCTTTCATATCAATAATTGCACCAATCGTTCTAAGGAAAGGTCTACTAAGAATAATAGGACAAGTAGGATTGCAATCTATATCAAGAACAATGAAATCTACGGGCACATAATTCCTATTTGCAATAATAAGAACATCATTAATCCTTCCCATAGGTTTCTTAATGGTGGAATCCGCAAGATGCAAATTTAAAGAACAATCATCAAATTCACGGAAACATAACACATCACACAAAGTTTTTGGAATCGTGGAAACACTAGCACCCAAATCACATAAAGCATAGCATTCATAATCTCTAATTTTAATTTTAATAGTAGTTTCCCACTCATCATAAAGTTTTCTAGGGATAGAAACTTCTAATTCAAGCTTTTCTTCATAGGATTGCATTAAGGCATCAACGATATGTTTGGTGAAAGCTTTATTTTGATCATAAGCATGAGGAGAATTTAGCACGGATTGCAACAAGGAAATACAATCTATCAAAGAGCAATTATCATAATTAAATTCGTTGAAATCCAAAATAGTGGGTTCATTGCTATGTAATGTTTTGACCTCTTCAATCCCACTTTTTACCAATTTTTGCATCAAGATCTAAAAACTCTGAATCATTGGGACGCCTTTTAACTAAAGTTGACTCATCTCTAGTCCCATCATTATCAAGATTCATATTGCAAAACAAATATTTAATAGGAGACACATCGATCACTTTTAGATCTTCATCCTTATTATCGTGAAAACTAGAAGGACATGCTTTTATAAAGCAATCTTTTTTAGCACCCATCCTAGCGGTTCTTTCTTTGCACTTGTCAACGGAAATTCTCATAGATTTGAGAGACTCATTGACATCATGCTTAGGTGGAATAGATCTAAGTTTCAAAGAATCAACTTCAAGAGAAATTCTATCCATGTTCCTAGCCAACTCGTCAATCTTAGGCAATTTTTCTTCAAGCAAAGCATTGAAATTCATTTGCGAAATCATAAATTCTTTAACACTAGTCTCAAAATCAGAGGGCATCTTATTAAAATTTCCATAAGAGTTGTTGTAGGAATTACCATAATTATTAGAGGAATTACTAGGAAACGGCCTAAGATTAAAGTTTCCTCTATACGCGTTGTTACCAAAATTGTTCCTACCAACAAAATTCACATCCATAGATTCATTATTATCCTCAATCAAAGTTGACAAAGGCATATCATTAGAATCAGAAGAAACACTCTTATTAGCAAACAATTTCATAAGTTCATCCATCTTTCCACTTAAAACATTAATCTCTCCTATTGCATGAACCTTTTTACAAGTAGATCTTTCGGTGTGCCATTGAGAATAATTAAGCATAATATTATCTAGGAGTTTAGTAGCTTCTCCTAAAGTGGTTTACATAAAAGTGCCTCCCGTGGCCGAATCTGAAAGATTTCTAGAAGCAAAATTCAATCCAGCATAGAAAAATTGTATGATCATCCATAAATTTAATCCCTGAGTACGGCAATTACGTATCATTAATTTCATCCTCTCCCAAGCTTGTGGAACATGCTCATGATCAAGTTGCTTAAAATTCATAATATCGTTTCTAACATATATGATCCTAGCGGGAGGAAAATACTTAGAGATAAAAGCATCTTTGCACTTACTCCATGAATCAATACTATTTTTGCACAAAGACGAAAACCAAGTTTTAGCACGATCTCTAAGCAAAAATTGAAATAGCTTCAATTTAACAATATCATTATCCACATCTTTCTTCTTTTGCATATCACACAAATCAATAAAGTTGTTTAGATGTGTAGCGACATCTTCACTAGGAAGGCAAGAGAATTTATCTTTCATGACAAGATTCAACAAAGTGGCATTAATTTCACAAGATTCAGCATCGGTAATAGGAGCAATCGGAGTGCTAAGAAAATCATTGTTGTTGGTATTGGAAAAATCACACACTTTAGTATTGTCTTGAGCCATCGTGAAAAACAATCCAACACATAAGCACACAAGAAGCAAGAAGAAGAGACGAATGAAAAAGAGGGTGAATAAAACGGCAAATGTAAAGTGGGGGGAGGAAAACTAGAGGAAAATGGCAAATAATATAATGCAAGGGATAAGAGTTTCTGGCTGGTACTTGGTATGTGATGACTTGTGCGTCGATCTCCCCGGCAACGGCGCCAGAAATCCTTCTTGCTACCTCTTGAGCATGCGTTGGTTTGACCTTCAAGAGGAAAGGGTGATGCAGCAAAGTAGCGTAAGTATTTCCGTCAGTTTTTGAGCAAGGTATCAATCCAGTAGGAGACTACACGCAAGTCCTTCGTACCTGCACAAACAATCAAGAACCTTGCAACCAACGCGATAAAGGGGTTGTCAATCCCTTAGCGTCCACTTCCAAAAGTGAGATCTGATAAAGATAAGAAGATAAATATTTTTAGTATTTTTGTTGTATAGATTGCAAAATAAAGATTGCAAAATAAAAGGCGGCAGAAATAGCAAGTAGATAGGAAAATAATATGATGGAAGATAGACCCGGGGGCCATAGGTTTCACTAGTGTCTTCTCTCAAGATAGCAAATTCTACGATGGGTGAACAAATTACTGTCAAGCAATTGATAGAAAAGCGCATATTTATGAGAATATCTAGGCATGATCATGTATATAGGCATCACGTCCGCGACAAGTAGACCGAAATGATTCTGCATCTACTACTATTACTCCACACATTGACCGCTATCCATCATGCATCTAGAGTATTAAGTTCATAAGAACAGAGTACGCATTAGGAAAGATGACATAATGTAGAGGGATAAACTCAAGAAATATGATATAAAACCATCTTTTTATCCTCGATGGCAACAATACAATATGTGCCTTGCTGCCCCTGCTGTCACTGGGAAAGAACACCACAAGATTGAACCCAAAGCTAAGCACTTCTCTCATTGCAAGAAAGATCAATCTAGTAGGCCAAACCTAAGTGATAATTCGAAGAGACTTGCAAAGATATTAAATCATGCAAAAAAGAATTCAGAGAAGAATCAAATATTGTTCATAGATAATCTTTATCATAAACCTACAATTCATCGGATCCCGACAAACACACCGCAAAAAGAACTACATCAAATAGATCTCCAAGAGAATCAAGGAGAACTTTGTATTGAGATCCAAAGAGAGAGAAGAAGCCATCTAGCTAATAACTATGGACTCGAAGGTCTGTGGTAAACTACTCACACATCATCGGAGAGGCTATGGTGTTGACGTAGAAGCCCTCCGTGATCTATTTCCCCTCCGGCGGAGTGCGGGAAAAGGCCCCAAGATGGGATCTCACGGGTACAGAAGGTTGTGGCGGCGGAAATAGGGTTTCATGGTGCTCTTGGATGTTTTCGGTGTATATGAGTATATATAGGCGAAAGAAGTAGGTCGGTGGAGCCCCGAGGGGCCACGAGGGTGGGGGGCACGCCTACCCCCCTGGGCGCGCCCTCCTACCTCATGGCCGCCTTGTTGCTTCCTTGACGTCCACTCCAAGTCTCCTGGATTGCGTTTGTTCCAAAAATAACTCTCCCGAAGGTTTCATTCCGTTTGGATTCCGTCTGGTATTCGTTTTCTGCGAAACACTGAAATAGGAAAAACGGCAATTTGCATTGGGCCTTTGGTTAGTGGGTTAGTCCTAAAAATAATATAAAAGTGCATAACAAAGCCCATTAAACATCCAAAACAGATAATATAATAGCATGGAACAATAAAAAATTATAGATACGTTGGAGACGTATCAATGCTTCACTTAAATT
Source organism: Triticum aestivum (assembly GCF_018294505.1). Taxonomy (NCBI): domain Eukaryota; kingdom Viridiplantae; phylum Streptophyta; class Magnoliopsida; order Poales; family Poaceae; genus Triticum; species Triticum aestivum. The sequence continues at coordinate 530,253,018 of NC_057809.1, read as the reverse complement.
ATTTTGAGAGTCTTTTGGAATAGCATGGTAATTTGCTTTGGCTATAAAATTAGTCCTATTATGATAGGCATCCAAGATGGGTATAATAAAAACGTTCATATAGAGTGCATTAAATACTATGAGAAGTTTGATTCTTGATAGTTGTTTTGAGATATAAAGGTGGTAATATTAGAGTTGTGCTAGTTGAGTAATTGTGGAGTCGAGAAATACTTGTGTTGAAGTTGGCAAGTCCCGTAGCATGCACATATGGTAAACGTTGTGTGACAAATTTGAAGCATGGGGTGTTCTTTTATTGCTTTCCTTATGAGTGGCGGTCGGGGACAAGCGATGGTCTTTTCCTACCAATCTATCCCCCTAGGAGCATGCGCGTAGTGCTTGGTTTTGATGACTTATAGATTTTTGCAATAAGTATGTGAGTTCTTTATGACTAATGTTGAGTCCATGGATTATACGCACACTCACCCTTCCATCATTGCTAGCCTCTTCGATACCGTGCATTGCCCTTTCTCACCTCGAGAGTTGGTGCAAACTTCGCCGGTGCATCCAAACCCCGTGATATGATATGCTATATCACACATAAGCCTCCTTATATCTTCCTCAAAACAGCCACCATACCTACCTCTTTGGCATTTCCATGGCCATTCCGTGATATATTGCCATGCAACTTTCCACCGTTCCATTTATTATAACACGCTCCATCATTGTCATATTGCTTTGCATGATCATGTAGTTGAAATCGTATTTGTGGCAAAGCCACCTTCATAATTCTTTCATACATGTCACTCTTGATTCATTGCATATCCCGGTACACCACCGGAGGCATTCACATAGTCATATTTTGTTCTAAGTATCGAGTTGTAATTCTTGAGTTGTAAGTAAATAAAAGTGTGATGATTTTAATTATTAGAGCATTGTCCCATGTCAGGAAAGGATGATGGAGACTATGATTCCCCCACAAGTTGGGATGAGATTGCGGACGAAAAAAGAGGCCATAAAAAGAGAAAAAAGAGAGAAAAAGAGAGAAGGGGCAATGTTACTATCCTTTTTCCACTCTTGTGCTTCAAAGTAGCACCATGATCTTCATGATAGAGAGTCTCCTATTTTGTCACGTTCATATACTAGTGGGAATTTTTCATTATAGAACTTTGCTTGTATATTCCAATGATGGGCTTCCTCAAAATTCCCTAGGTCTTCGTGAGCAAGAAAGTTGGATGCACACCCACTTAGTTTCTTTTGTTGAGCTTTCATTATTTATAGATCTAGTGCATCTGTTGCATGGCAATCCCTACTCCTTGCATTGACATCAATTGATGGGCATCTCCATAGCCCGTTGATTAGCTGCGTCAATGTAAGACTTTCTCCCTTTTGTCTTCTCACACAACCTCCATCATCATATTCTAATCCACCCATAGTGTTATGTCCATGGCTCGCGCTCATATATTGCGTGAAACTTGAAAGAGTTTGAAAAGGCTATGTATGAAACAATTGCTTGGCTTGTCATTGGGGTTGTGCATGATGGGAGCATTTTGTGTGACGGAAATGAAGCATGGACAAACTATATGATTTTGTAGGGATAAGCTTTCTTTGGCTAGGTTATTTTGATAAGACATAATTGCTTGGTTAGCATGCTTGAAATATTATTATTTTTATGTCAATATTAAACTTCTGTCTAGAATCTTTTGGATCTAAACATTCATGCTGCAATAAAGAGAATTACATCAAAAATTATGCTAGGTAGAATTCCACATCAAAAATTCTGTTTTTATCATTTATATACTCGAGGACGAGAAGGAACTAAGCTTGGGGATGCTTGATACGTCTCCAATGTATCTATAATTTTTGATTGTTCCATACTATTATATTATATGTTTTGGATGTTTAATGGGCTTTATTATGAACTTTTATATTATTTTTGGGACTAACCTATTAACCGAAGGCCCATCGCAAATTGTTGTTTTTTTCCTATTTCAGTGTTTCACAGAAATGGAGTATCAAACGGAATCCAAACGGAATGAAACCTGTGCGAGGATCTTTTTTTGGAACAAACGCAATCCAGGAGACTTGGAGTTGAGGTCAAGGAAGCAATGAGGCGGCCACGAGGTAGGGCAGCGCGCCCAGGGGGGCCAAGCGCGCCCCCCACCCTCGTGGGCCTCTCGTAGCTCAACCGACCTACTTCTTTCGCCTATATATACTCTTATACCCTGAAAACATCGAGGAGAGCTACAAAACCACTTTTCCATTGCCGCAACCTTCCGTACCCATGAGATCCCATCTGGGGACCTTTTCCAGCGATGTGCTCGAGGGGGATTCGATCACGGAGGGCTTCTACATCAACACCATAGCCTCTCCGATGATGTGTGAGTAGTTTAGCACAGACCTTCGGGTCCATAATTTTTAGCTAGATTGCTTCTTCTCTCTCTTTGGATCTCAATACAAAGTTATCCTCGATGTTCTTGGAGATCTATTCGATGCAATTCTTTTTGCGGATTGTTTCCGAGATCCAATAAATTGTGGATTTATGATCAAGTTTATCTATGAATAATATTTGATTCTTCTCTGAATTCTTATATGCATGATTTGATATCTTTGCAAGTCTCTTCGAATTATCAGTTTGGTTTGGCCTACTAGATTGATCTTTCTTGCAATGGCAGAAGTGCTTAGCTTTGGGTTCAATCTTGCGGTGCCCTTTCCTTGGGACAGTAGGGGCAGCAAGGCACGTATTGTATTGTTTCCATCGAGGATAAAAAGATGGGGTTTATATCATATTGCTTGAGTTTATCCCTCTACATAATGTCATCTTGCCTAATGCGTTACTCTGTTCTTATGAACTTAATACTCTAGATGCATGTTGGATAGCGGTCGATATGTGGAGTAATGGTAGTATATGTAGAATCGTTTCAGTCTACTTGACACAGACGTGATGCCTATGTTTATGATCATGCCTAGATATTCTCATAATTATGCGCTTTTCTATCTATTTCTCGGCAGTAATTTGTTCACCCACCGTAATATATGCTATCTTGAGAGAAGTCACTAGTGAAACCTATGGCCCCCGGGTCTACTTTACATCATATAAGTTGCCGATCTACAATTCAAGTTTACAATTTATTTTGCAATCTTTATTTTTCTATCTATACAACAAAAATACCAAAAATATTTATCTTATTATCTTTATCAGATCTCACTTTTGCAAGTGGGCGTCAAGAGATTGACAACCCCTTTATCGCGTTGGTTGCAAGGTTCTTATTTGTTTGTGCAGGTACTAGGCGACTTGTGTGTAGTCTCGTACTGGATTGATACCTTGGTTGTCAAAAACTGAGGAAAATACTTACGCTACTTTGCTGCATCACCCTTTCCTCTTCAAGGGAAAACCAAGGCATGCTCAAGAGGTAGCAACGGGTTGTGTGACCGCGCTAGGACACTTCATCTCAAGAGATACCTCACCAGCCCACCGGTGATGGTGGCACCGCGCCCACTCGAACCCCAAGTGCTGTACTTGGCCGCCACACTGCACTCAGCTAGTGCATCTCTGGTGGCTGTCAGGAAGGAGCACCATTCTGGGGGCCTGCCACACGACTCCCCGCACTCGGTCAAGATGGCGCAGCCTTAGGGCGACACTGATGAGGCTCTGGCAGCGCCAGCAGGTGACCAAGCCCCTAAGGTCCGCGAGCCTCTGGAGGCATCTCATCCACATGAGGTCTCGGCCAGCAACGACGATCCTGCCCTCATCGAGCACCCGATGTACATCATCAGCACGGTGCTGTGGGGCACGCGAGCACTCTACCCCATGCCACAAAAGCTCTTGCTCGCGCTCCTCGTCGCCTCGCGCAAACTACGCCACTACTTCCAAGGACAACCCATCAAGGTCGTTTCGGCCTACCCACTGGAGAGGGTACTCCAGAGCCCAAATGCCGCAGGTAGGGTCACCGAATGGAACATCAAACTGCAGGCATTTCAGCTAGAGTTCAGCACCACCAGGGTCATCAAGGGGGTTGCGCTCACTGACTTCGTGGCAGAATGGGCCGATGCCCCAGGACCAGAGGCAGGCGAGCACCGGACGCTCTCACCAGGGGATGAAACACCAGACGGCTGGGTCATGTACTTCGACGGCGCCTTCGCTTGGCAGGGCGCGGGGGCTGAAGCCGTGCTCATTTCGCCAACTCAAGACAAGCTCTTCTACTCCATGCAACTCTGCTTCCAACACGGCGAGAAGGTCTCCAACAACATCACGGATTACGCAGGCTTGATCGCCGGCCTCAAAGCCGCAGCCGCTTTAGGCGTGAAGCGCCTCACAATCAAGGGAGACTCTCAGCTCCTCGTCAACTACTCCAACAAAGTGTATGAGCCGAAAGATAAACACATCGAGGCATACCTGGCGGAGCTACGGAAGATGGAGAGGCCATTCCTAGGCTTGGAGCTGCACCACATGCCCCGTGGCACGAACAAGGAAGCTGACGATATCGCCAAGAGGGCATCCATGCATCAGCCTCAGGAACCCGGTGTCTTCAAAGAGTGGCTCTTCAAGCCCTCAGCAGCCCCTCCTATTGTAGAGCCGGCGTTGCCACAGGGGGAGCTCCCACCAGCACCAACCTAGGGAGCCCCGGCCTACGACCCGACCTCAAGAGCGCGCTTGCTCCTGGCGCTCGAGTCTCGGGAGGGGTGCTGGACCGAAGAATTCAAGGTGTACCTGCTTCAGGGGACCCTGCTAGAGAAGGAAGAAGACGTCGAGCACATAGCTCAGCAGGCAACAGCCTACTGCATTCAGGACTATGAGCTTTATCGAAATCGACCAAACGATGTTTCCTTGCGATGCATCTCCAGGGAGCAGGGGCACGAGCTGTTAGCCGACATACACGGTGGAGAATGTGGGCATCATTCGTCATCACACACCCCCGTGGGCAAGGCATTGAGGGAGTCCTGGATTAGGGGGTCCTCAGACAGCCGGACTATATCCTTTGGCCGGACTGTTGGACTACGAAGATACAAGATTGAAGACTTCGTCCCGTGTCCAGGTGGGACTCTCCTTTGGGTGGAAGGCAAGCTTGGCAGTTCGGATATGTAGATCTCCTCCCTTGTAACCGACTCTGTGTAACCCTAGCCCCCTCCGATGTCTATATAAACCGGAGGGTTTAGTCTGTAGGACAACAACAATCATAATCATAGGCTAGCTTCTAGGGTTTAGCCTCTACGATCTCGTGGTAGATCAACTCTTGTAATACTCATATCATCAAGATCAATCAAGAAGGACGTAGGGTATTACCTCCATCAAGAGGGACCGAACCTGGGTAAACATTGTGCCCCCCGCCTCCTGTTACCATCCGCCTTAGACGCACAGTTCGAGACCCCCTACCCGAGATCCACCGGTTTTGACACCGACATTGGTGCTTTCATTAAGAATTCCACTATGTCGTCACCATAAGGCTTGATGGCTCCTTCGATCATCAGCAACAATGTGGTCCAGGGTGAGGTTTTTCTCCCCGGACAGATCTTCGAATTCAGCGACTTCGTACTGCGGGCCAACTCGCTTGGCCATCTGGAGCAGATCAATAGCTACTCCCCTTGCCATTAGGTCAGGTTTGGAAGCTTGAACTATACTGCCGACATCTGCGGAGACTTGATCTTCGACGGATTCAAGCCCATGTCAGGTGCGCCGCACAGTCACGACGAGCATTACTTAGCTTTGCCACCGGACGGTGTTATGGATATCACACCTGTGGCTACTCCGGCCCTCAAACCGGAGCAGATCGTGCCATCCGAGGACGGCTGGATACTAACTTCACCTCTGATACGTCTCCAACGTATCTATAATTTTTCATTGCTCCATGCTATATTATCTATTGTTTTGGACTATATTGGGCTTTATTTTCCACTTTTATATTATTTTTGGGACTAACCTATTAACCGGAGGCCCAGCCCGGAATTGCTGTTTTTTTGCCTATTTCAGTGTTTTGAAGAAACGGAATATCAAACGGAGTCCAAACGGAATAAAACCTTCGGGAACGTGATTTTCTCACTGAACGTGATCCAGGAGACTTGGACCCTGCTCCAAGGAACAAAAGAGGCGGTCACGAGGGTAGGGGCGCCCCCCCCCTAGGGCGCGCCCCTTGCCTCGTGGGGCCCTCGGTGCTCCTCCGGCGTTCTCCTTCCTCCTATATATACCTACATACCCCCAAACGATCAAAACAGGAGCCAAAAACCTAATTCCACCGCCGCAACTTTCTGTATCCACGAGATCCCATCTTGGGGCCTATTCCGGAGCTCCGCCGGAAGAGGGCCGTCATCACGGAGGGCTTCTACATCATCATAGCCTCTCCGATGAAGTGTGAGTAGTTTACCTCAGACCTTCGGGTCCATAGTTAGTAGCTAGATGTCTTCTTCTCTCTCTTTGAATCTTAATACAAAGTTCTCCCCCTCTCTTGTGGAGATCTTTCGATGTAATCTTCTTTTTGCGGTGTGTTTGTTGAGACCGATGAATTGTGGGTTTATGATCAAGTCTATCTATGAATAATATTTGAATCTTCTCTGAATTCTTTTATGTATGATTGGTTATCTTTGCAAATCTCTTCGAATTATCCATTTGGTTTGGCAACTAGATTGGTAGTTCTTCCCATGGGAGAAGTGCTTAGCTTTGGGTTCGATCTTGCGGTGTCCTTTCCCAGTGACAGAAGGGGCAGCAAGGCACGTATTGTATCGTTGCCATCGAGGATAACAAGATGGGGTTTATTTCATATTGCATGAATTTATCTCTCTACATCATGTCATCTTGCTTAAGGCGTTACTCTATTTTTAACTTAATACTCTAGATGCATGTTGGATAGCGGTCGATGAGTGGAGTAATAGTAGTAGATGCAGAATCATTTCTGTCTACTTGTTACGGACGTGATGCCTATATACATGATCATGCCTAGATATTCTCATAACTATGCTCAATTTTGTCAATTGCTCAATAGTAATTTGTTCACCCACCGTAGAATACTTATGCTCTTGAGAGAAGCCACTAGTGAAATCTATGGCCCCCGGGTCTATTCTCATCATATCAACCTCCATCACTTTAATCTTGGTTTGCCTTTACTTTTTACTTTGCATCTTTATACCAAAAATATTATATCTATCAGATCTCACTCTCGTAAGTGACCGTGAAGGGATTCACAACCCCTAATCGCGTTGGTTGCGAGTAGGTATCGTTTTGTGCAGGTATGAGGGACTTGAGCGTGGCCTCCTACTGGATTGATACCTTGGTTATTAAAAACTGAGGGAAATACTTACGCTACTCTGCTGCATCATCCCTTCCTCTTCGGGGAAAACCAACGCAAGCTCAAGACGTAGCAAGAAGGATTTCTGGCACCGTTGTCGGGGAGTCTACGCAAAAAGTCAACATACCAAGTACCCATCACAATCCCTATCTCTCGCGTTACATTATTTGCCATTTGCCTCTCGTTTTCCTCTCCCCCCAGTTCACCCTTGCAGTTTTATTCGCCCTCTCTCTCTATCCTCCCTCTCTGTTTGCCTCTTTTCCCGCTTGCTTTTGTTTGCTCGTGTGTTAGATTGCTTGTTTGTCGCGATGGCTCAAGATAATACCAAATTGTGTGACTTCACCAATACCAATAATAATGATTTCCTTAGCACTTCGATTGCTCCTCTTACCGATGCTGAATCTTGTGAAATTAATACTGCTTTGTTGAATCTTGTTATGAAAGATCAATTCGCCGACCTTTCTAGTGAAGATGCCACTACTCATCTGAATAGCGTCATTGATTTATGTGATATGCAAAGGAAAGAAGATGTCGATAATGATGTCGTTAAATTGAAGCTATTTCCTTTTTCACTTAGTGCCGGGGTACTAATCCACGGACACCTATGGGACCGGCGGACCGGGTCCCTTTCGGTTCAGCGGGGGCGGAGGTCGTGCAAAGAGCAGATTGAGGCGAAGCACGCGAGCGATTTACCCAGGTTCGGGCCGCACGGATGCGTAAAACCCTACTCCTGCTTTGTGGTTTGGTATTGATTTCTAGCTCGGGAGCGCGGAGTGCTACAGTACACACCGGCGGCTAGCAAGACCGAGCGTGAGTGTTCGAACTGGCTCCCCCCCTCCTACGTTGCACACGGGCCTCCTTTTATATGCTCAAGGGGTTACCCACAGGTGGCAACGGAGGTAAAGGGCAAAAATGGAAAGGTGCTGTGGTAGGTACAGCTACCTGCTACAGTGTATCATACCTAACCCTGACGGCAGGGGACAAGGGCAGTAAATGCCCGTCTGTGTCGCCTAAACAGTACCGAAAGGGACCGCTAGGAACGCCACCGTTTGCCACGATGGTTATCTTGTCAGCGCCTGCTTGCCACCTCGCACCCCTAGCTGCGCGGCCTCCTGCCACGTGTGCTTGGGAGGGTCCTAGAGCGACACGTTGGCGGGTGTGCTGGAGCGGGGGCACGAAGTGGGGGTTTCCCGCGGCAAGCTCCTTGCCGCGGTCGTCGTCTTGTCGTGTTCGGGAGCTTGTCGCTCACCGGGCCTTGCCGGGGCACGCGGCGCGTCGCGGCAAGTTTTCTTGATATGCCTTGGTTGGCCTTCCCGGCAAGCTCCTCTTGCCGGGGTCTTGGAATGCTTTTGTCAGCCTTCCCGGCAAGCTCCTCTTGCCGGGGTCTTGTCTCCTTGGCTTGGACACTTTGTTCTTGAATGGCTCCAAAGGAACCACGGAGGATCCTGGCGGTCACCTGGCAAGCCTTGCCGCGGGAGGCTGCGACTGCCCGTGCACAAGTTCGGGATACAAGTGTACCCGTACTCTAGTACACCGACAGGAGCCCCCGGGCCTGGGCCATACACGGTGCCGAGCGCTGTTGGGCCAGGCCCCAAACAGGGCACGGGCACACGCGGCCTAGGTTACGCCGTATCTTACTCTGTATCCACCGCGCCCTCCTCGAACGGCGCGCGTTGAATGCGGCCTCGTGGGCGAGATCGTGGGTGGTTATCTTATTCGGAAATGCGGAACGTCCGCCCCCTCCCCCTTTATAAGCAGGGGAAATAGGGGCAGTTGGCCCATTCGCCCGTTGCCGTTCCCAATCTCAGAAACCTCCGCCGCCCCCTTGCCTCCTCAAAGCTGAGAGAGAAAGAGCAGCGCTCCGCCCCCCATCGCCACTAGCACTGCCGACGCCGTCGACCTCCTCCACCACTTCCGCCATGGCTCCAAAAGCCGACAAGGGGAAGACCGTGAAGAGGACCGAGGCGCAGCGTCTCGCGGCGCTGCGGAAGGAGCGGTCCGTTTCCCCCCCCCCCCAAGCTCGGCGCGAAGGAGCTGAGGGAGAACTACTATCTGTTCTGGTCGGCGGAGACGCGCGCGCATCCGCGCACAAAGGTTCTCCCCGCCGCCGCTTGGAAGGAGGCTCCGAATGGGTACCCCTTCTTCGCATTGTTCTTCTATTGCAGGCTCTGCCCGCCCTTCTCGGATTTCTTCCGCGGCATTATGAACACCTATGGATTCCACCTCCTCGACTTCACCCCCAACGCCGTTCTGACAATGGCAGTTTTCACACACCTCTGCGAAAACTTTGTCGGAGTCCTTCCCAACATAGCCCTCTTCCGCCACTTCTTCATTCCCCGAGTAGAGAGAGGAGAGGCTCTATCCGGTGGAATCGCCTGGATCTCGAGGGCTGGCAAGAAGGAGACCTATCTGGAGGGAGAGTTCCGCGGCAAGTGGGAGGAGTGGAGGGTTGATTGGTGCTGGATCATCGAGGAGAGCCCGCAACCTTTCACCACCCGGAGCCGAACCCCAGTGGCGCGCGGCAGCGACTGGAGCGACGTGGCCCCGGAGGACGACAGGCTGAAGATTGCCGTCACTAGGATCCTGCGCCTCAGGCTTGCCGGGCTTACTGTAGGCGCTGTGGGCGCAGACTTCCTTCGCCGCCGCATCGCCCCCTTGCAGGAACGGGGGAGGCCCACTTGGGAGTTCAAGAACACGGCAGACATCATGAGGATGCAGCCAGGCCTCAATTACAACTTCACAGTCCTGGAGCTCAACGCGATGCTGCAGGAGCTGTTCAAATATGACCCCCAGCATCCCGAGGTGTTCAGGTTGCCGGGGGGCGTCGTGCCTTTGTGCAACAATTCCGCGCTCGACCGCATCCGTGCAATGATGCCGGAGTGCGACTCGCACGGGATTGTTCCAACTTGGTAGGAGCCTGCAGATGAGGTCGTGCAGCAATTCTTCGACGACTTGGTGGAAGTGCCAATCCGCCTCGACGAGAAGGACGGCCTCACCCGCGACACCACGGATGCGGAGATGGCGCTCATCGCCACTAGGCTGGAGGAGGCAGCGGCAGCCGCAGCCGCGGGCGAGTTTGGGTTCACTGCGGAGGAGGCCGATGCAGCAGAAGTAGCAAGCCGTGCCGAGCGAGGGGAGCCTGCCGTCAAGAAGGGGCTTGCCGGGCGAGCCCCCGAGCCGAGCGAGCCCGCCAAGGACACGGGCAGCTCGTTGCCAATCGACTCTTCTTCCACCTCGTCTTCAGACAGTCCACCAGAAGCAGAGCCTTCATCCCCACCAAGAAGGCGCCTCCGCAAGGTTGGTGATGTGGTGGAGCGGCAAGCGGGCCAACAGTCGCCACGCCGCGTGACACGCTCGACCACGGCAAACACCGTTGCCGCGGGAGCGCCTCATGCTACGACGGCAACTGGAGCGGAGTCTAGCCAGACCACCGCTTCGGTCCCTGCCGCTACTCACGCCGCGCCAACAGCCGGAGCGGGGTCGTCTCAGACCGCCGCCACCGCTCCCGCCAAGCGGCCAAGGGAAGCTTCTCCTCCGCCTCCTCGCGCCGGGCGTGCGCCGGGCTTCGACTTCTCCGCGTTAAGCTCCGACGAGGAAGAAGAAGAAGAAGAGTAAGCTTCTCTTGTTGTACTTGCATTTCTTCAACTCTTGTTGTTGGTCTTGTATCTCCTTTGCTTTCCCCTGAATCCGTTCCTCTTCAGGACTCTGGCCCAGAGAGCGGCAAAGAGAGCTAAGGCCCTGGTGATCGTCGTCGAGGATGAGCCCACTGCGACAGCGAGTGGCGCGCCCGAGACAAGCTTGCCGGACCTGGAGACTTTCCTCCAGGGCAGCCCCCAGCGTAAGTGTACGGTTTACTTTCTGCTGCGAGGCGCGTTCGGGTACTTGACTTAGCTGATATCTGCTTGTTGACTTGTGTAGGAACCGAGCAGCCTCACCAGGAGCCAAGGGAAAATCCCCCGACAAGGGAGAACTCTCCGGCGAGGGAGGGCTTCCCGGTAAGGGAGAAGTCTCCGGCAAGGGAGGGATCTCCGGCAAGGGAGAAGTCTCCGGCAAGGGAGGGTTCTCCGGCGAGGGACAACGCCAGTGGCCCCCCGACGGTGGAGACCACGACTGCGGGACCTAGTGCAGGTACTCCTCTTGCCTCAAAACTTCCCTTGGGTTCTTCTCTCAATCTTCTTGAATTTTTGCTGGATTTTTCTTGACACTTCCCCCTTTCCCGGTCGTCAGATCCACCCGCTGCGGAGCAGATGGAAACCGAGGTCGCCGCTGACGAGGCAACTGGTGGTGGCGACGCCGCCGGCGCAGAGGCCGCCAAGGCAGACGCCGCGACAACTGGCGAGGGGTCCGGCGATCGCACTGACGGCCCTGAGGCCGCAGGAGCGCCAGGCGCTACACCGACCGCCGATCCGTCCGCCGCTGCCGCAGTGCCAGGCTCTGGAGAGCCCCAGCCAGGCGTCTACCTGAAGGCCGGCGACGACGTCTTCATCAATCTTCCCTGGGCATCAAGCTCCAGAGCGCCGGTCGAGGGGGAGATCTTTGACGGAGAAGTGCTTGCCTCCGCGGGGTTGACGCTGGTCGACGCGCCAAGCAGCAGCAGCAACGAGCCCGAAGAAGAGCGGCTGCTGCGTAGGTTGATGTCGCTCTACCGCGCGCGACAAGCCAAGCTAGAGTCCCGTGAGGCGCTTGTCGTGAAGGCGGGAGTAGACATTGAGAAGCGCGCAGAAGAGCTCGGGGGTTTCCACCGGGAAGCCCTCCGATCCCTGGCGGAGGAGCGGGAGCAGCTCGCTGAAGCGCGGAAGGTCTTTCTCCTCGAGAAGGCTGAAGCCGAAGAGCGCCAGCGACTTGCCGCTGTGAAGCTAGCTGCGGAAGAGGGCGAGCTGGCGCAGCGGAAGGTCAATCTCGACGCCCACGAGGAGGAGCTTGCCTCGCCCGAGGAGAAGCTTGGCGGAGCCCTCAAGCGAGCGGAGGACGCTGCCGCCGCCGCCGAGACCGCCAAGGAGGAGTTGAAGACGAAGGTGGCGCGGCTGGAGGCCGATCTCTCCGAGAAGGGCAAGGAGCTCAGCGTCGCCAAGGCCTCCAACGTAGATCTTGAGTTGAAGCTAACCACTTTGACCAAGACTCTGGACAGCGCCAAGAAGCGGGAGGCGGCCTTGAAGGAGGAAATCAAGGCCGACAAGGCGCTGCTGGAGAGCGCCGCCACCGCCCAGAACACCTTCAGGGAGACTGTGACGCACTGGACGGAGAGTCTGGTGAACGTCGCCACAGATATCGACAAGGAGCTGGCGCAGCTGGGGATGGAAGATCTTGGGTATCCCTCCGACGACAACCTCCAGCCCAGCGCCAAGCTCGTCCTGTTCTTCAAGGGCGTGGCGACGGCCCTTCAGCGACTCCGAGAGAGGATCCCCAAGCAACTAGCTGACGAGTCGCGCGAGATCTGTGCAGGAGCCCTCGAGAAAGTGTTGATGAAGGTGGCCTTCCGCAATCCGGGCCTCCGCCTCACCAACATCCTCAGGTCCTTGCCGCCAGAAGCTGATCTGGAGGAGCTCAAGGCCCTTGTCGCACCCATTGTGGACAAGGTGAGCGGGATCAAGCGGGTCGAAGGCGATCGCGTAGATTAGGCCGCTCATTTCTTCTTTTCTTGTCGCTGCCCATCATGTCATGAAAACGATCTGTTAGAGCTGCGACAAGCTATCTTTGTAATGTAACTTGATTGTGGGCAATGATTGCAACGTTACTCCCTTTACTTGATTCCTTCATTTGTATGTTTTTGCCCTACGCTTTTAGGGAACTTGCCGGTGCAGGCACCTGAGCCGCGAGCACTGAGTGCGGAACATCAGCAGCCTGCTGGCGGTGCCGCTTCCGGCAAGAAACCTTGTCGCAACTAGTTGCAGCTCACTCAAGTTGCTGACCGAACTCGAAACAAAGTAAGTGCACTAGCGGCTCACTTAAGTTGCTGAGCGGACTCGAAGCAAAGTAAGGGCGCTAGCGGCCCACTTAAGTTGCTGAGCGGACTCGAAGCAAAGTAAGGGCGCTTAGCAGCTCACTTAAGTTGTTGAGCGGACTCGAAACAAAGTAAGGGCGCAACTAGCTACGAGTTGGTTCCTCCGCGCACAGGTTTCTCATACAAAGTGTGGTCGTTCAAGGGAGATAACTTAAAATTAAAAAAATTTGATTGCTCAAACTTTGGCAACTTAGCTTTTCTGTTGTTGGCTTCCCGGTAAGGCGAAACTTTCTTGAACGACGCCTGGCCCATACCATCCATCGTCTTCTCCTTCCCCCCCCCCCGGCAAACTTGTGGGCGAGGGGAACCTTGCTTTCAAAAGGAAGAAGAGACAATACAGATATGGAGCTTTACGGCTCGTTATTGCTTACCGTGGAGTAGGTGCTGCACAAAATGTCAGATCATATATGCCAGAAAATAGAAAGCATAAAATTGACAAAATGTGCGGAGCACATGAGGTTTACTTATGCACGGGATCTGCGCCCGGCTTTGTACAAAGGATCACATGCAGCAGCGGCAAGACTTGTACAAAAGCTGGTTGCCGGAACAGGTTCCGGCAACCGCGCCTTACGGGTAAAACTTACAGAGATGGTCAATGTCCCAGGAGTTGCTCACCGGAATGCCATCTTCGGTCTCAAGGCGGACAGCGCCAGGCCTAGTGACTCGTTTCACCCGGTAAGGGCTTGTGCTGCTACCGGCGAGAGACCTTGTCGCAACTAGTTGCAGCTCACTTAAGTTGCTGAGCGAACTCAAAACAAAGTAAGGGCGCTAGCGGCTCACTTAAGTTGCTGAGCGAACTCGAAACAAAGTAAGGGCGCAACTAGCTACGAGTTGGTTCCTCCGCGTGAGCGGTGGTGGGTGGCAGTGGCGAACGGTGCGAGGAGCGGGATATGCTCGGACTTCTAACTATGTTAGAAGGAGCAGTATCTCGTCTAGGCGACCGTGCCTCGCTCTCGCCAGCGGGCGAGAACACCGGATCTGGTTCACACAACTTCGACGCCCCCTACCTGGCGCGCCAGAGATGGCGGGGTACTGATCCACGGACACCTATGGGACCGGCGGACCGGGTCCCTTTCGGTTCGGCGGGGGCGGAGGTCGTGCAAAGAGCAGATCGAGGCGAAGCACGCGAGCGATTTACCTAGGTTCGGGCCGCACGGATGCGTAAAACCCTACTCCTGCTTTGTGGTTTGGTATTGATTTCTAGCTCGGGAGCGTGGAGTGCTACAGTACACACCGGCGGCTAGCAAGACCGAGCGTGAGTGTCTGAACTGGCTGACCCCCCTCTACGTTGCTCATGGGCCTCCTTTTATATGCTCAAGGGGTCACCCACAGGTGGCAACGGAGGTAAAGGGTAAAAATGGAAAGGTGCTGCGGTAGGTACAGCTACCTGCTACAGTGTATCATACCTAACCCTGACGGCAGGGGACAAGGGCAGTAAATGCCCGTCTGTGTCGCCTAAACAGTATCGAAAGGGACCGCTAGGGACGCCACCGTTTTCCATGATGGTTATCTTGTCAGCGCCTGCTTGCCACCTCGCACCCCTAGCTGCGCGGCCTCCTGCCACATGTGCTTGGGAGGGTCCTAGAGCAACACGTTGGCGGGTGTGCTGGAGCGGGGGCACGAAGTGGGGGTTTCCCGCGGCAAGCTCCTTGCCGCGGTCGTCGTCTTGTCGTGTTCGGGAGCTTGTCGCTCACCGGGCCTTGCCGGGGCGCGCGGCGTGTCGCGGCAAGTTTTCTTGATATGCCTTGGTTGGCCTTCCCAGCAAGCTCCTCTTGCCAGGGTCTTGGAATGCTTTTGTCAGCCTTCCCGGCAAGCTCCTCTTGCCGGGGTCTTGTCTCCTTGGCTTGGAAACTTTGTTCTTGAATGGCTCCAAAGGAACCACGGAGGATCCTGGCGGTCACCCGGCAAGCCTTGCCGCGGGAGGCTGCGACTGCCCGTGCACAAGTTCGGGATACAAGGGTACCCCTACTCTAGTACATCGACACTTAGAGATCGTGCTAAAGCTTGGATTTCGTCTTTGCCTAAGAATAGTATTCATTCATGGAACAAGTGCAAAAATGCTTTTATCTCTAAGTATTTTCCTCCCACTAAGATCATCTCTCTTAGAAATGATATTATGAACTTTAAACAACTTGATCATGAACATGTTGCACAAGCTTGGGAGAGAATGAAATTAATGATACGTAATTGCCCTACTCATGGTTTGAATTTGTGGATGATTATACAAAAAAAATTTGCCAGATTGAATTTTGCTTCTAGAAATCTTATAGATTTGGCCACGGGAGGCACTTTTATGGAAATCAATTTAGGAGATGCTACTAAACTCCTAGATAATAATATGGTTAATTATTCTCAATGGCATACTGAAAGATCTTCTAATAAAGAAGTGCATGCGATAGAACAAATCAATGTGTTGAGTGGAAAGATGGATGAACTTATGAAATTATTTGCTACTAAGAGTGTTTCTTCTAATCCTAATGATATGCCTTTGTCTACTTTGATTGAGAATAACAATGAATCTATGGATGTGAATTTTGTTGGTAGGAATAATTTTGGTAACAACGCTTATAGAGGGAATTTTAATCCTAGGCCATATCCTAGTAATCCTTCTAATAATTATGGGAATTCTTACAACAACTCTTATGGAAATTATAATAAGATGCCCTCTGAATTTGAGAATAGTGTTAAAGAGTTTATGAATTCACAAAAGAATTTTAATGCTTTGCTTGAAGAGAAATTGCTTAAAGTTGATGATTTGGCTAGAAACATTGATAGAATTTCTCTTGAGGTTGATTCTTTAAAGCATAGATCTATTCCTCCTAAGCATGATATCAATGAGTCTCTCAAAGCCATGAGAATTTCCATTGATGAGTGCAAGGAAAGAACCGCTAGGATGTGTGCTTCCAAAGATGCCTTTATTAAAGCGTGTTCTTCCAATACCTATGAAAATTAAGATGAAGACCTAAAAGTTATTGATGTGTCTCCCATTAAATCTTTATTTTGCAATATGAATCTTGATGAAACTGAATATGATCTTACTTTACCTAAAAGGCCTTCTAAAAATTCAGAGTATTTAGATCTTAATGATGAAATTGATGAAAGTGGGATTGAAAGAAATAAAAATCTAGATGTTGCTAAACCCACTATATTGGATTTCAAGGAATTTAATTATGAAAGTTGCTCTTTAATTTATTGTATTTCCTTGTTGCAATCCGTGCTAAATTATCCACATGCTTATAGTCAAAATAAAGCCTTCACCGAACATATCGTTGATGCCTTGATTTAATCTTATGAAGAAAAACTTGAGTTGAAAGTTTCTATCCGTAGAAAACTCTATGATGAGTGGGAACCAACTATTAAAATTAAAATTAAAGATCATGAGTTTTATGCTTTGTGTCATTTGGGTGCTAGTGTCTCTACTATTCCCAAGACTTTGTGTGATTTGCTAGATTTCCGTAATTTTGATGATTGCTCTCTAAACTTGCATCTTGCAGATTCCACTATTAAGAAACCTATGGGAAGGATTAATTATGTTCTTATTGTTTCAAATAGGAATTATGTGCCCGTAGATTTCATTGTTCTTGATATAGATTGCAATCCTTCTTGCCCTATTCTTGGTAGACCTTTCTTTACAACGGTTGGTGCGATTATTGATATGAAGGAAGGGAATATTAGATTTCAATTTCCATTAAAAAAGGGCATGGAACACTTTCCTAGAAAGAAAAAAATTACCATATGAAACTATCATGAGAGCCACTTATGGATTGCCTACCAAAGATGGCAATACCTAGATCTATCCTCGCTTTTATGCCTAGCTAGTGGCGTTAAACGATAGCGCTTGTTGGGAGGCAACCCAATTTTATTTTTATTCCTTGCTTTTTTTCTCCTGTTTAGTAATAAATAAATTATTTAGCCTCTGTTTTGGTTGTGTTTGTTGCGTATAATTAGTGTTTGTGCCAAGTAGAACCGTTGGGAAGACTTGGGGAAAGTCTTGTTGAACTTGCTGTAAAAAACATAAACTTTAGCGCTCACGAGAACTGCTGTCATTTTTATTTGAAGAGTGATATTTAGTTAATTCGTTTTGAAGATGATTAATATATTAATTCCTCACGTCCAGAAATTTATTTTAGAATTTTTGGGGTTCCAGATCTTGCGCTAGCTACAGATTACTACAGACTGTTCTGTTTTTGACAGATTCTGTTTTTCGTGTGTTCTTTGCTTATTTTGATGAATCTATGGTTAGTAAAATAGTTTATAATCCATAGAGAAGTTGGAATACAGTAGGTTTAACACCAATATAAATAAAGAATGAGTTCATTACATTACCTTCAAGTGGTCTTTTGTTTTCTTTCGCTAACGGAGCTCACGAGTTTTCTATTTTGAGTTTTGTGTTGTGAAGTTTTCAGGTTTTGGGTGAATTCTTTTGATGGATCATGGAACAAGGAGTGGCAAGAGCCTAAGCTTGGGGATCCCCATGGCACCCCCAAGATAATCCAAGGACACCAAGAAGTCAAAGCTTGGGGATGCCCCGGAAGGCATCCCCTCTTTCGTCCACTTCCATCGGTAATTCACTTGGAGCTATATTTTTATTCACCAACATGATATGTGTTTTGCTTGGAGAGTCTTGTATTATTTGTGTCTTTGTGTCTTAGTATGCCACAATCATCCTTGCTGTACACACCTTTTGAGAGAGCCATACATGAATTAAAATTTGATAGAATACTCTATGTGCTTCACTTATATCTTTTGAGCTATGTAGTTTTGCTCTATGTGCTTCACTTATATCTTTTGAGCATTATAATTTTGCTCTATGTGCTTCACTTAGATCTTTTAGAGCACGGTGGTGGATTTGTTTTTAAAGAAACTATTGATCTATCATGCTTCACTTAAATTATTTTGAGAGTCTCTTAATAGCATGGTAATTTGCTTAATAATAATATGCTTGGTATTCAAGATTTGTGAAACTTTCTTTTGAGTGTATTGAATACTAAGAAAATATTGAAGGATGATAATTGTTTTGAGATATGGAGGTGATAATATTAAAGTCATGCTAGTTGAGTAGTTGTGAATTTAAAGAATACTTGTGTTAAAGTTTGTGATTCCCGTAGCATGCACGTATGGTGAACCGTTATGTGATGAAGTCGGAGCATGATTTATTTATTGATTGTCTTCCTTATGAGTGGCGGTCGGGGACGAGCGATGGTCTTTTCCTACCAATCTATTCCCCTAGGAGCATGCGCGTAATACTTTGCTTTGATAACTTCTAGATTTTTGCAATAAGTATATGAGTTCTTTATGACTAATGTTGAGTCCATGGATCATACGCACTCTCACCCTTCCCCCTTTGCTAGCCTCTCTAATACCGCACACCTTTCGCCGGTATCATACACCTACCATATACCTTCCTCAAAACAGCCACCATACCTACCTATTATGGCATTTCCATTGCCATTCCGAGATATATTGCCATGCAACTTTCCACCATCTAGTTAATCATGACACTCTCCATCATTGTCATATTGCATATCCCGGTACACCGCTCGAGGCATTCATATAGAGTCATATTTTGTTCTAAGTATTGAGTTGTAAGAAAAATAAAAGTGTGATGATCATATTTTGTTGCATGGAGACTATGATTCCCCCATAAGTCAGGATAAGACTCTGGACGAAAAATAAAATAAAAAAAGAGGCCAAAGAAGCCAAAATAAAAAGAGGCCATAAAAAAGATAAAAGGCCCAAATAAAAATATTAGAGAAAAAGAGAGAAGGGACAATGTTACTATCCTTTTACCACACTTGTGCTTCAAAGTAGCACCATGATCTTCATAGTAGAGAGTCTCTCATGTTATCACTTTCATATACTAGTGGGAATTTTTCATTATAGAACTTGGCTTGTATATTCCAATGATGGGCTTCCTCAAATTGCCCTAGGTCTTCATGAGCAAGCAAATTGGATGCACACCCACTTAGTTTCTTTTTGAGATTTCATATACTTATAGCTCTAGTGCATCTGTTGCATGGCAATCCCTACTCACTCACATTGATATCTATTGATGGGTATCTCCATAGCCCGTTGATACGCCTAGTTGATGTGAGACTATCTTATCTTTTTTGTCTTCTCCACAACCACCATTCTATTCCACCCATAGTGCTATATCCATGGCTTACGCTCATGTATTGCGTGAAGATTGAAACAGTTTTGAAAAAGATAGAGTATGAAACAATTGCTTGCCTTGTCATTGGGGTTGTGCATGATTTAGATATTTTGTGTGGTGAAGATAGAGCATAGCCAGACTATATGATTTTGTAGGGATAACTTTCTTTGGCCATGTTATTTTGAGAAGACATAATTGCTTTGTTAGTATGCTTGAAGTATTATTATTTTTATGTCAGTATAAACTTTTGTCTTGAATCTTTCTAATATGAATATTCATACCACAATTAAGAAGATTTGCATTGAAATTATGCCAAGTAGCACTTTGCATCAAAAAATTCTCTTTTTATCATTTACCTACTCGAGGACGAGCAGGAATTAAGCTTGGGGATGCCTGATACATCTCCAATGTATCTATAATTTTTGATTGCTCCATGCTATATTATCTACTGTGTTGGACTATATTGGGCTTTATTTTACACTTTTATATTATTTTTGGGACTAACCTATTAACCGGAGGCCCAGCCCAGAATTGATGTTTTTTTGCCTATTTTAGTGTTTCGAAGAAACGGAATATCAAACGGAGTCCAAACGGAATAAAACCTTCAGGAACGTGATTTTCTCACCGAACGTGATCCAGGAGACTTGGACCCTGCTCCAAGGAACAAAAGAGGCGGTCACGAGGATGGGGGGCGCCCAAGGGCGCGCCCCCTGCCTCGTGGGCCCCTCGGTGCTCCTCCGGCGTACTCCTTCCTCCTATATATACCTACGTACCCCGAAACGATTAGAAGAGGAGCCAAAAACCTAATTCCACCGCCGCAACTTTCTGTATCCACGAGATCCCATCTTGGGGCCTGTTCCGGAGCTCCACCGGAAGAGGGTCGTCATCATGGAGGGCTTCTACATCATCATAGCCTCTCCGATGAAGTGTGAGTAGTTTACCTCAGGCCTTCGGGTCCATAGTTAGTAGCTAGATGGCTTCTTGTCTCTCTTTGAATCTCAATACAAAGTTCTCCCCCTCTCTTGTGGAGATCTATTCAATGTAATCTTCTTTTTGTGGTGTGTTTGTTGAGATCGATGAATTGTGGGTTTATGATCAAGTCTATCTATGGATAATATTTGAATCTTCTCTGTATTCTTTTATGTATGATTGGTTATCTTTGCAAGTCTCTTCGAACTATCCGTTTGGTTTGGCCAACTAGATTGGTAGTTCTTGCCATGGGAGAAGTGCTTAGCTTTGGGTTCGATCTTCCGGTGTCCTTTCCTAGTTACAGAAGGGGAAGCAAGGCACGTATTGTATCGTTGCCATCAAGGATAACAAGATGGGGTTTATTTCATATTGCATGAATTTATCTCTCTACATCATGTCATATTGCTTAAGGCGTTACTCTGTTTTTAACTTAATACTCTAGATGCATGCTGGATAGTGGTCGGTGAGTGGAGTAATACTAGTAGATGCAGAATCGTTTTGGTCTACTTGTCACGGACGTGATGCCTATATCCATGATCATGCCTAGATATTCTCATAACTATGCTCAATTCTGTCAATTGCTCAACAGCAATTTGTTCACCCACCGTAGAATACTTATGCTCTTGAGAGAAGCCACTCGTGAAACCTATGGCCCCCGGGTCTATTCTCATCATATCAATCTTCATCACTTTAATCTTGCTTTGCCTTTACTTTTTACTTTGCATCTTTATACCAAAAATACCAAAAATATTATATCTATCAGATCTCATTCTCGTAGGTGACCATGAAGGGATTGACAACCCCTAATCGCGTTGGTTGCGAGTAGCTATCGTTTTGTGCAGGTACGAGGGACTTGAGCATGGCCTCCTACTGGATTGATACCTTGGTTCTCTAAAACTGAGGGAAATACTTACGATACTCTGCTGCATCATCCCTTCCTCTTCGGGGAAAACCAACGCAAGCTCAAGACGTAGCAACCTCCTGTGAGACCTGTGTTGCCGGACCCTCGGATTCGTCCCCGGCCACATGCTCCGAGCTGCCTGCGTCCGTGCCTATCGAATCTGATTGGGCACCGATCATGGAGTTCACCTCCGCGGATATCTTTCAGCACTCGCCCTTGGGGACGCGCTAAATTCATTAAGGTCTCTCTCCTTGTCAGGAGGCCCTTGGCTGAACTGTGTCCGGCTTGAGTGCGAAGCGGACGACGAAGAAATTCATTCCCCACCCGCCACCCACTTAATAGCCACTGTCGATGACTTAACCGACATGCTTGATTTCGGCTCCGAAGACATCGACGGTACGGACGACGATGCAGGAGAAGAACAGGAACCACCGCCCACATGGCGCTAGATAGCCACCTCATCATATGATATATACATGGTGGACACCCCCAAAGAAAGCGATGGAAATTAGGCAATGGAGGATAATCCCCTCGAGAAGCAATTTAAGCACCGGCGTCATCGGGGCCGCTCCAAGCCCCGCCATAGCAAAAACAGCGATACCGGCACAAGAGACAATAATGCTGCGGACAGTGCCAAAGATGAAGACAATCCCCTCCAGCCAGACTTCGAGCGGGAGGATGGGCAAGCTAGCCCCAAGGAACAGGCGGCAGACGGAGAATCGGAGGATGACAATTACATGCCCCTCTCCGATGACAAGGTGAGCCTCGGCGACGAAGAATTTATCATGCCTGAGGATCCTGTCGAACAGGAGCGCTTCAAGCGACGGCTTATAGCCACAGCAAAAAGCCTGAAGAAAAAGCAACAACAGCTTCAAGCCGATCAAGATTTGCTAGAGGATAGATGGACCGAGGTACTGGCAGCCGAGGAATACGGACTCGAGCGCCCAACCAAAAGTAACCCAAAGCGCAGGTTGCTATCCCAACTTGAGGAGGAAGCATTAAAGCCTACACCACCAGCGTACGATGTGGCTGAGACAAAGCGGCATATCAGCCCGAAGTCCAGACTGCACCCCATCGCCAGTCAAACAAAAATACCGAGGCCCGGGGTAACACGCAGGACCTGCGAGAAGTATTGGAAAACAAATCGGGACATAAAAGATCGATCTATGGATCACGGGGGCGCGCCCCAACGCGCGACAACAACCGTCATGTCAGATATAATAAAAGCAAATCCGGTCGGGCCGAACACAACAGACAAGACACGTATGCACTGCATCGTGATATAGCCCGGCACAGAGGCGCCGCACACCCCCTATGCTTCACTGATGAAGTAATGAATCATGAATTCCCAGAAGGGTTTAAACCTGTAAACATTGAATCATATGATGGCACCACAGACCCCGCGGTATGGATAGAGGGTTTCTTCCTCCACATTCACATGGCCCGCGGGGATGATCTACACGCCATCAAGTATCTCCCGCTAAAGCTCAAAGGGTCGGCTCGGCATTGGCTGAATAGCTTGCCGGCAAACTCCATCGGAAGATGGGAGAACCTGGCAGACGCATTCCTGGACAACTTCCAGGGCACTTATGTGCGGCCACCGGATGCTGACGATTTAAGTCACATAACACAGCAGCCCGGAGAGTCAGCCAGGAAATTCTGGACTCGGTTCCTAATTAAAAAGAACCAATTTGTCAACTGTCCGGATGCCGAAGCCCTAGCGGCCTTTAAACATAACATCCGCGATGAGTGGCTCGCCCGACAGCTCGGCCATGAGAAGCCAAAATCCATGGCAGCCCTCACGACACTCATGACCCGCTTCTGGGCGGGCGAAGATAGCTGGTTGGCCCATAGCAGCAACACAGCAAGCAACCCTGGCACATCAAAATCCAAAGATAGCAACAGCAAACCCCGACGCAACAAACACAAGCGCCACAAAAATGGTGGAAACACCGAAGATACAGTAGTCAATGCCGGATTTAAGGGATCTATATCCAGTCAGTGGGTCAGGCCACTCACAAATGACAATTCAGGTTCGTCCAGCCTAGACCGCATACTCGACCGCCCATGCCAAATTCAGGGCACCCCAGGAACACCAGCCAATCATACCAACAGAGAATGCTGGGTCTTCAAACAAGCCGGCAGGTCAGGTGCCAAAAACAAAGATAAGGGGCCTCAAAGCGACGATGGCGACGAGGAGCCCAGATCACCGAGTACAGGAGGGCAAAAGAAATTTCCCCCGCAAATCCAAACGGTGAACATGGTAAATGTTGGGGAACGTTGCAGAAAACAAAACTTTTCCTACGGTTTCACCAAGATCCATCTAGGAGTTCATCTAGAAACGAGTGATTAGATGCATCTACGTACCTTGTAGATTGCGAGCGGATGCGTTCAAAGAACGGGGATGATGTAGTCGAACACGACGTGATTCAAATCACCGATGATCTTAGCACCGAACGGACGGTGCCTCCGCGTTCAACACACATACAGAACGGATGACGTCTCCTCCTTTCTTGATCCAGCAAGGGGGGAAGAGAGGTTGATGAAGATCCAGCAACACGACGGCGTGGTGGTGGATGCAGGGCGTCACAGTAGTAGGGCTTCGCCTATACTACGAGAGAGAGACGTAACGGGGAGAGAGGAAGCACCAAAGGCTGAGGTATGAAATCCCTCCTCTCCCCGACTATATATAGGAGGGACAAGGGGGGGTGGTGCGCAGCCTAGGAGATCCAATCTCCTAGGTGCGGCGGCCATGGGAGCGTTTCCCTCCCCCCCAAGGCACCTCGGGGTGCCTTCCACCACTTGGACTCCTCCGTGGTGGAAACCCTAGGCGCATGGGCCTAGTAGGGCTGGTGCCCTTGGCCCATGAAGGCCAAGGCGCACCCCCTACAGCCCATGTGGCCCCCCGGGACAGGTGGCCCCACCCGGTGGGCCCCCGGGACCCCTCCGGTGGTCCCGGTACAATACCGATAACCCCGAAACTTGTCCCGATGGCCGAAACAGCACTTCCTGTATATAATTCTTTACCTCTGGACCATTCCGGAACTCCTCGTGACGTCCGGGATCTCATCCGGGACTCCGAACAACATTAGGGTTACTGCATATTCATATCTTCATAACCCTAGCGTCACCGAACCTTAAGTGTGTAGACCCTACGGGTTCGGGAGACAAGCAGACATGACCGAGACGACTCTCCGGTCAATAACCAACAGCGGGATCTGGATACCGATGATGGCTCCCACATGCTCCACGATGATCTCATCGGATGAACCACGATGTCGAGGATTAATCAACCCCGTATACAATTCCCTTTGTCAATCGGTATGTTACTTGCCCGAGACTCGATCGTCGGTATCCCAATACCTTGTTCAATCTCGTTACCGGCAAGTCACTTTACTCGTACCGTAATGCATGATCCCGTGATCAACCACTTGGTCACCTTGAGCTCATAATGATGATGCATTACCGAGTGGGCCCAGTGATACCTCTCCGTTATCCAGAGTGACAAATCCCAGTCTCGATCCGTGTCAACCCAACAGACACTTTCGGAGATACCTGTAATGCACCTTTATAGTCACCCAGTTACGTTTTGACGTTTGATACACCCAAAGCACTCCTACGGTATCCGGGAGTTACACGATCTCATGGTCAAAGGAAAAGATACTTGACATTGGAAAAGCTCTAGCAAACGAACTACACGATCTTTGTACTATGCTTAGGATTGGCTCTTGTCCATCACATCATTCTCCTAATGATGTGATCCCGTTATCAATGACATCCAATGTCCATAGCCAGGAAATCATGACTATCTGTTGATCAACGAGCTAGTCAACTAGAGGCTTACTAGGGACATATTATGGTCTATGTATTCACACGTGTATTACGATTTCCGGATAATACAGTTATAGCATGAATAAAGACAATTATCATGAACAAAGAAATATAATAATAATGCTTTTATTATTGCCTCTAGGGCATATTTCCAACAGTCTCCCACTTGCACTAGAGTCAATAATCTAGTTACATTGTGATGAATCGAACACCCATGGAATTCTGGTGTTGATCATGTTTTGCCCTAGGGAGAGGTTTAGTCAACGGATCTGCTATATTCAGGTCTGTATGTACTTTACAAATCTCTATGTCTCCATCTTGAACATTTTCACGAATGGAGTTGAAGCGACGCTTGATGTGCCTTGTCTTCTTGTGAAACCTGGGCTCCTTGGCAAGTGCAATAGCTCCAGTGTTGTCACAAAAGAGTTTGATTGGCCCCGACGCATTGGGTATGACTCCTAGGTCGGTGATGAAATCCTTCACCCATATAGCTTCATGTGTTGCCTCCGAGGCTGCCATGTACTCCGCTTCACATGTAGATCCCGCCACGACGCTCTGTTTGCAGCTGCACCAGCTCACTGCTCCACCATTCAACATATACACGTATCCGGTTTGTGACTTAGAGTCATCCAGATCTGTGTCGAAGCTAGCGTCGACGTAACCCTTTACGACGAGCTCTTCGTCACCTCCATAAACGAGAAACATGTCCTTTGTCCTTTTCAGGTACTTCAGGATATTCTTGACCACTGTCCAGTGTTCCTTGCCGGGATTACTTTGGTACCTTCCTACCAAACTTACGGCAAGGTTTACATCAGGTCTGGTACACAGCATGGCATACATAATAGAACCTATGGCTGAGGCATAGGGGATGATACTCATCTCTTCTATCTCTTCTGCCGTGGTCGGGCATTGAGCTGAGCTCAATCTTACACCTTGCAAAACAGGCAAGAACCCTTTCTTGGACTGATCCATTTTGAACTTCTTCAAAATCTTATCAAGGTATGTGCTTTGTGAAAGACCTATGAGGCGTCTTGATCTATCCCTATAGATCTTGATGCCTAATATATAAGCAGCTTCTCCAAGGTCCTTCATTGAAAAACTCTTATTCAAGTAGGCCTTGATGCTGTCCAAGAGTTCTATATCATTTCTCATCAAAAGTATGTCATCTACATATAATATGAGAAATGCTACAGAGCTCCCACTCACTTTCTTGTAAACGCAGGCTTCTCCATAAGTCTGCGTAAACCCAAACGCTTTGATCATCTCATCAAAGCGAATGTTCCAACTCCGAGATGCTTGCACCAGCCCATAAATCGAGCGTTGGAGCTTGCACACCTTGTTAGCATTCTTAGGATCGACAAAACCTTCCGGCTGCATCATATACAATTCTTCCTTAAGGAAACCATTAAGGAATGCCGTTTTGACGTCCATTTGCCATATTTCATAATCATAGAATGCGGCAATCGCTAACATGATTCGGACGGACTTCAGCTTCGCTACCGGTGAGAAAGTCTCATCGTAGTCAACCCCTTGAACTTGTCGATAACCCTTAGCGACAAGCCTAGCTTTATAGATGGTCACATTACCATCCGCGTCTGTCTTCTTCTTAAAGATCCATTTATTTTCTATGGCTCGCCGTTCAATGGGCAAGTCAGTCAAAGTCCATACTTCGTTTCCATACATGGATCCTATCTCGGATTTCATGGCTTCTAGCCATTTGTCGGAATCCGGGCCCGCCATCGCTTCTTCATAGTTTGAAGGTTCACTGTTGTCTAACAACATGATTTCCAAGACAGGGTTGCCATACCACTCTGGTGCGGAACGTGTCCTTGTGGACCTTCGAATTTCAGTAGGAGCTTGATCAGAAGTATTTTGATCATCATCAATAACTTCCTCTCTAGTCGGTGCAGGCACCTCAGGAACATTTTCTTGAGTTGCGCCATTTACCGGTTCAAGAGGCAATACTTCATCAAGTTCTACTTTCCTCCCACTTACTTCTTTCGAGAGAAACTCTTTCTCTAGAAAGGATCCATTCCTGGCAACAAAGATCTTGCCTTCGGATCTGAGGTAGAAGGTATACCCATAAGTTTCTTTAGGGTATCCTATGAAGACGCATTTTTCCGAATTGGGTTCGAGCTTTTCAGGTTGAAGTTTCTTGACATAAGCATTGCATCCCCAAACTTTTAGAAATGACAGCTTAGGTTTCTTCCCAAACCATAATTCATACGGTGTCGTCTCAACGGATTTCGACGGAGCCCTATTTAAAGTGAATGCGGCAGTCTCTAAAGCATAGCCCCAAAAAGATAGCGGTAAATCGGTAAGAGACATCATAGATCGAACCATATCTAATAGAGTGCGATTACGATGTTCGGACACACCATTACGCTGAGGTGTTCCAGGCGGCGTGAGTTGTGAAACTATTCCACATTTTCTTAAGTGTGTGCCAAATTCGTGACTCAAGTATTCTCCTCCACGATCTGATCGTAGAAACTTGATTTTCCTGTCACGTTGATTTTCAACCTCACTCTGAAATTCCTTGAACTTTTCAAAGGTTTCAGACTTGTGTTTCATTAAGTAGACATACCCATATCTACTCAAGTCATCAGTGAGGGTGAGAACATAACGATAGCCACCACGAGCCTCAACACTCATTGGACCGCACACATCAGTATGTATGATTTCCAATAAGTTGGTTGCTCGCTCCATCGTTCCTGAGAACGGAGTCTTGGTCATTTTTCCCATGAGGCATGGTTCGCACGTGTCAAATGATTCATAATCAAGAGACTCTAAAAGTCCATCTGCATGGAGCTTCTTCATGCGTTTGACACCTATGTGACCAAGGCGGCAGTGCCACAAGTATGTGGGACTATCATTATCAACCTTAAATCTTTTGGTACTCACACTATGAACATGTGTAGTAATACGCTCGAGATTCATTAAGAATAAACCATTGACTATCGGAGCATGACCATAAAACATATCTCTCAAATAAATAGAACAACCATTATTCTCGGATTTAAATGAGTAGCCATCTCGTATTAAACGAGATCCTGATACAATGTTCATGCTCAGACATGGCACTAAATAACAATTATTGAGGTTTATAACTAATCCCGTAGGTAAATGTAGAGGTAGCGTGCCGACGGCGATCACATCGACCTTGGAACCATTCCCGACGCGCATTGTCACCTCGTCCTTCTCCAGTTTCCGTTTATTCCGCAGCTCCTGTGGTGAGTTACAAATATGAGTAACGACACCGGTATCAAATACCCAGGAGTTACTACGAGTACTGGTAAGGTACACATCAATCACATGTATATCAAATATACCTTTGGTGTTGCCGGCCTTCTTATCCGCTAAGTATTTGGGGCAGTTCCGCTTCCAGTGACCCTTCCCTTTGCAATAAAAGCACTCTGTCTCAGGCTTGGGTCTATTCTTTGACTTCTTCCCGACAGCTTGCTTGCCAGGCGCAGCAACTTCCTTGCCGTCCTTCTTGAAGTTCTTTTTACCCTTGCCCTTCTTGAACTTAGTGGTTTTATTCATCATCAACACTTGATGTTCCTTCTTGACTTCTACCTCTGCTGATTTCAGCATAGCAAATACTTCAGGAATGGTCTTTACCATCCCCTGCATATTGAAGTTCATCACAAAGCTCTTGTAGCTTGGTGGAAGCGACTGGAGGATTCTGTCAATGACCGCGTCATCCGGGAGATTAACTCCCAGCTGAGTCAAGCGGTTATGCAACCCAGACATAGTGAGTATGTGCTCACTGACAGAACTATTTTCCTCCATCTTACAGCTGAAGAACTTATCAGAGACTTCGTATCTCTCGATCCGGGCATGAGCTTGAAAAACCATTTTTAGCTCTTCGAACATCTCATATGCTCCATGTCTCTCAAAACGCTTTTGGAGCCCCGGCTCTAAGCTATAAAGCATGCCGCACTGAACGAGGGAGTAGTCATCAGTACGTGTCTGCCAAGCGTTCATAGCGTCTTGGTTCTGTGGGACGGGTGGATCACCTAGCGGTGCTTGTAGGACATAATCTTTCTTGGCAGCTATGAGGATGATCCTCAGGTTCCGGACCCAGTCCGTATAGTTGCTGCCATCGTCTTTCAGCTTGGTTTTCTCTAGGAACGCGTTGAAATTGAATACAACGTTGGCCATTTGATCTACAGGACATATTGTAAAGATTTTAGACTAAGTTCATGATAATCAAGTTCATCTAATCAAATTATTAATGAACTCCCACTCAGATTAGACATCCCTCTAGTCATCTAAGTGTTACACGATCCAAGTCAACTAATCCGTGTCCGATTAACACGTGAGACGGACTAGTCATCGTCGGTGAACATCTCCATGTTGATCGTATCTTCCATACGACTCGTGTTCGACCTTTCGGTCTCTGTGTTCCGAGGCCATGTCTTCACATGCTTAGGCTCGTCAAGTTAACCCTAAGTGTTTTTGCATGTGTAAAACTTCTTACACCCGTTGTATGTGAACGAAAGGATCTATCACACCCGATTAACACGTGGTGCTTCGAAGTGACGAACTGTAGCAACGGTGCACAGTTAGGGGAGAACACTTCTTGAAATTGTTGTAAGGGATCATCTTATTTACTACCGTCGTTTTAAGTAAACAAGATGCAAAACATGATAAACATCACATGTAATCAACTAATAATAGTGACATGATATGGCCAATATCACATAGCTCCTTTGATCTCCATCTTGGGGCTCCATGATCATCCTTGTAGATCGTCATACTCATCGACATATAAGTCGTGATTCCTTGTACAAGAACATGATCAATCTCATACATCACATATATCATTCATCACATCCTTTTGGCCATATCACATCACATAGCATACCCTTGCAAAAACAAGTTAGACGTCCTCTAATTGTTGTTTGCATGTTTTACGTGGCTGCTATGGGTTTCTAGCAAGAATGTTTCTTACCTACGCAATGACCACAACGTGATATGCCAATTGCTATTTACCCTTCATAAGGACCCTTTTCATTGAATCCGATCCGACTAAAGTAGGAGAGACAGACACCCGCTAGCCACCTTATGCAACTAGTGCATGTCAGTCGGTGGAACCTGTCTCACGTAAGAGTACGTGTAAGGTCGGTCCGGGCCGCTTCATCCCACGATGCTGCCGAATCAAGATAAGACTAGTAACGGCAAGCATATTGAACAAAATCAACGCCCACAACTACTTTGTGTTCTACTCGTGCAAGAGAACTACGCATAGACCTAGCTCATGATGCCACTGTTGGGGAATGTTGCAGAAAACAAAAATTTTCCTACAGTTTCACCAAGATCCATCTAGGAGTTCATCTAGCAACGAGTGATTAGATGCATCTATGTACCTTGTAGATCGCGAGCGGAAGCGTTCAAAGAACGGGGATGATGTAGTCGAACACGACGTGATTCAAATCACCGATGATCTTAGCACCGAACGGACGGTGCCTCCGCGTTCAACACACGTACAGAACGGATGACGTCTCCTCCTTTCTTGATCCAGCAAGGGGGGAAGAGAGGTTGATGAAGATCCAGCAACACGACGGCGTGGTGGTGGATGCAGGGCGTCACAGTAGCAGGGCTTCGCCTATACTACGAGAGAGAGACGTAACGGGGAGAGAGGAAGCACCAAAGGCTGAGGTATGAAATCCCTCCTCTCCCCCACTATATATAGGAGGGCCAAGGGGGGGTGGTGCGCAGCCTAGGAGATCCAATCTCCTAGGTGCGGCGGCCAGGGGAGGGTTTCCCTCCCCCCCAAGGCACCTCGGGGTGCCTTCCACCACTTGGACTCCTCCGTGGTGGAAACCCTAGGCGCATGGGCCTAGTAGGGCTGGTGCCCTTGGCCCATGAAGGCCAAGGCGCACCCCCTACAGCCCATGTGGCCCCCCGGGACAGGTGGCCCCACCCGGTGGGCCCCCGGGACCCCTCCGGTGGTCCCGGTACAATACCGATAACCCCGAAACTTGTCCCGATGGCCGAAACAGCACTTCCTATATATAATTCTTTACCTCCGGACCATTTCGGAACTCCTCATGACGTCCGGGATCTCATCCGGGACTCCGAACAACATTCGGGTTACTGCATATTCATATCTTCATAACCCTAGCGTCACCGAACCTTAAGTGTGTAGACTCTACGGGTTCGGGAGACAAGCAAACATGACCGAGACGACTCTCCGGTCAATAACCAACAGCGGGATCTGGATACCCATGATGGCTCCCACATGATCCACGATGATCTCATTGGATGAACCACGATGTCGAGGATTAATCAACCCCGTATACAATTCCCTTTGTCAATCGGTATGTTACTTGCCCGAGACTCGATCGTCGGTATCCCAATACCTTGTTCAATCTCGTTACCGGCAAGTCACTTTACTCGTACCGTAATGCATGATCCCGTGATCAACCACTTGGTCACCTTGAGCTCATAATGATGATGCATTACCGAATGGGCCCAGTGATACTTCTCCGTTATCCAGAGTGACAAATCCCAGTCTCGATCCGTGTCAACCCAACAGACACATTCGGAGATACCTGTAATGCACCTTTATAGTCACCCAGTTACGTTGTGACGTTTGATACACCCAAAGCACTCCTACGGTATCCGGGAGTTACACGATCTCATGGTCAAAGGAAAAGATACTTGACATTGGAAAAGCTCTAGCAAACGAACTACGCGATCTTTGTACTATGCTTAGGACTGGGTCTTGTCCATCACATAATTCTCCTAATGATGTGATCCCGTTATCAATGACATCCAATGTCCATAGCCAGGAAATCATGACTATCTGTTGATCAACGAGCTAGTCAACTAGAGGCTTACTAGGGACATATTATGGTCTATGTATTCACACGTGTATTACGATTTCTGGATAATACAATTATAGCATGAATAAAGACAATTATCATGAACAAAGAAATATAATAATAATGCTTTTATTATTTCCTCTAGGGCATATTTCCAACAGTAAATAGCACCTACACTACCAACCCGAACCGGAGGCACACCCTCAGGGATGTCGACTTAATGGAACTAGTAGTCCCACAATTTAAACTAGGGTTGATCGCCTTCAACCGCACGGATCGTTCGGTTAATACTAATCAGGGCAATCCAGCCACACTAGTCCTCGACCAATAATTGATGGGTTCCACCTCACAAAAGTCCTTATGGACGGAGGTAGCAGTCTAAACCTGCTTTACTAGGACACAGTGCGCAAGATTGGCATCGATCATTCGGTGATCAAGCCCACTAAAACCACCTTCAACGGTATTATACCAGGTGTGGAGGCCTGCTGTACACGCTCCATCTCCCTTGAGGTAGTCTTCGGATCACTAGAAAATTACCGTGCCGAAGAGTTAATCTTCGACATCGTCCCCTTTCACAGTGATTACCAGGCACTGCTCGGACAAACCGCGTTCGCTCGATTCAATGCAGTACCACATTATGCCTACCATAAGCTCAAGATGCCTGGTCCGCGCGGCGTCATCATGGTTAATGGCAAGGCCGAATTTTCCCTCGGCACCAAGGAGTATACCGATGCTTTAACAGCAGAAGCTACAAGTAGCACCTTCCAACCGAACCTCGAGTCAACGGCCCGACTCCCGAACACCGCTAAAGGACTTCGAAATACTTCGTGGCAGGATAGCCTGGCTCGTCCAGAGCTCAATTAAACACTCAGGCGAAAGCCAGGACAGGCCACGTACTGCGGCTCAACCGCTCTGCGGCACACAAGCATTTCTTACATTTTGTTTGCAGGTTTAACTTTGCGCAGACCAGGACTGGCGATATGGAAGCAGCTCGAACACGCAAGGGAATCCTTAGATATTCCCCGCGATGACCATGCGGCTGTACTCCGGATCCACACACATCTTCTTCCCTCTGGTCTCAGCAGGTTCCACAGTCATATTTCTTTTTTACGACATTAGCAGTACTCACACGCATCGACGTACTATTCAAATACAACATGTGGATTTATATAACGTTTATCTTCTGTTATTTCTTATTGAAATTCTTTTATCAAGTGGCATCCGTACACCGTGATATGCTTTAAATATGCTAGGGGCTTCGTTTTACCCATTATACGGTACTAAAGTCCGAACACCTTCATGGAAGTTCTGCACCCCAAACTTATAGCATTATATGCATCAGCTCCGAATCATGTCTTGGGTCAAATGTTGGGTTTGCCCAGCTCCCATGTTTTGTTGCCTTACGTTCTGCTATATCGGCTAAGCCGGCACAGGGAGAACTACTGCGATTGTATCCCAGTTCTTCCGGATGAGCACCTCAGTAGAGAAAGCCGAAAACTGACTGTCATGATACGGCGAGAGCTGCTCAGCTGTTCGAGAGGTTGTAAAATCTTTAAGGATTTCTCCCGCATAATGCCATAACCAATGCAGCGTGCGATGGATCGGCTTTTCTTCCGATCAGGTGCTTATATAGCCCCTCGTACGGTCTTCCGAACACCAGGGGCTGCCCCTACCTTCCTTTTATAAAGCTCCTATGGCTAAGTGAGAGTGATAAAGCCCTATAGTCCGATTGCCTGGTTCGTTGTGCTGAACACCTCCTTCGAAGGACCCAAAAATGGGATAAAGAGTGATCAGGTTTATCACGAACACCCCCGTACTTCCTACGTGGGGGCAGAAGCCGACGACTGGCCAACTCTCGGGTTTAATATATAAAAAGGCCGCGCAGGAGGATAAACTTTTATATAACAGACAATAAATAATAGAAATGACCTTGTTCAACATTACAAAGGACAACATGATTGTATTCATGGAAATATAATATCCTTGGTACATTGCTCCGCCGCGAGGCAGGATCCTTTTAGGACACTTTCATAATATAATTCGGGCTTGCGGTGCTCCTTCCCCTCTGGCGGTCCCTTGGTCATCAGTTTTTCAGCATCCATCTCCCCCCAGTGCACCTTTGCATGGGTGAAGGCCATTCGCACACCCTCTATACAGACCAACCGCTTGATGATGTCAAGTCGAGGGCAGGCACTCACAAGCCACATCACGAGCCCGAAGTAGCTGTCTGGAATCGGCTCGGCAGGCCGTAGCTAGATAATCAAATCCTTCATGGCTAGTTCGGCCACCCTATGCAGTTCGATCAACTATTTCAGTTGGTCGGCAAAAGGCAACGGATAATTTGGTGCCAGATAGTGTGACCAGAAGAGCTTATCCGTAGTGTTCCTTTCTTCGGCTCGGTAGAATTGGGCGGCATCCGATATGTTGCGAGGTAGTTCCGCAAATACCCCTGGAGAAATACGAACTCAAAATTAGATACATGATTTTCTCCTCAAATACTTGCTTTACATGGAAAAAGGCCTTACCCGCCACGATGATCCTCGCCTATTGGATCTCCTGCAGTACGCCTTGGCTTTCCCCCTGGGTATCGCGCGCGGTCTGATGAGCCCTGGCGAGTTCGGATTCTTTCTCCGTTAAACTTTGCTCCAAGGTCTCGCATTTCTTCATGGACTCTTGAAGCTCCCGCTCAGCTTCAATAACCCTCGCCTCGTGCTTCGCACGAAGAGCCTACTCTGCGGCTGCCTTTTCCTCGGCCTCGGCAATAGCCCTCCTCAGAGCCTCGACTTCGGTCATCACCCCTGGCGCAAATAATGAAACATATGTTATCATACTAAGAATTTGTTTGCACTGAACGCGAACAAGGCTTGCGCATACCTTGTTTATCCTCCAACTTCCTTTTCAACTGGCCAAGTTCTTCTTCGGCCCGTTCCAGACTTTGATTCAGTATGGAGACCTCCACAGCATGAGAGGCAGCAGCCGCTACAGATGCCTGCTTATAAAAGAAGAGAGATAGATGTCATCAAGTGAGTCTTCCTACGAAAATAAAATTGATCCTCTGTCCGGTCCTTTCTTGACCGAACAGTGTATCAGGGGCTACTATCCATACTATGACACTCTTTGAAACCTCATAAAACATACCTCAAAGCCTCTTATAAGGCTGATACAGGCTTCATTCTGTCCACTCTCAGCAGACTGAATCTCCTTAATCATCGCACCCATCAGGGCACGGTGTTCATCGACGATGGAGGCGTTCTACAGAGCTGCCAACAAAACATCCGACACCTCTGGATGGACAGAGATTGCCGGTGGAATAGGCATGCCCCCTCCAACTGAGGGAGGCTTCCTGCTTGATTCTAGAGCCGTATTGGTCTCCGGAATTGCGTCCGGCTGGGAGCCGAATTCAAGATGGCTCCCACCGTCGACTTCCATGGGAATCTTCTCCCCCATGTCTCCGGCCCCCGAAGTTTGACCTACAGGCACCGCTTTCACGATCTCTTCCCCCCTCCTTGGCCGGGGTCCCTCTAAGACGAAGCCTTGGTGTTATGCACATATTTGGGGGAAGGGGCCTTCGGGGGCGTCCCGCTCTCTACAGCATCCGATCTTAGCGAATCCTTTGATGAGGATCGTTCGGTGCGGGACCTTGCCGGACTACAGAAAATATAGCTCAGGTTAAAATATTATGCCATGATGAGTCTGGATGCATAAGCGTGTTCGGATCTTATACTCATGAATTCACCAGGGGCTGGGCCCTGGGATCCCACGCCGAGCTGCTGTCGGCGGCGGCGGTGGACTCTTCCGGAAGAGGAGCTTTTCCCCTTTTAGGCGACTCGGCCTCCAAGTGTATGGAGGCCACCCTCTTCTTTCTTCCCCCCATTGGGGATTCGTCTTCCTCCTCGTCGTCGTCCTCTTCGGAGGCAGAACGGATGTTGGAGCCTTCGGATATTGTGTCCAAAGTGTCGCGGCGACGAAGGCCGCCCTGGGTCTTTTTGGCCTTCTTCTTCGGCACCTTGTATGGCACCGGGACCAGCATCTTCGTCAGAAGTGGGCCGGCTGGTTCTTCGGGCAACGAGGCCAGACAATGGATCCGCCCCGCCTTCTTCGTCCAGCTCTGGGGGAGTTGAGGAAAACACATTGAGCATTTCCCTTGGGTTAAGCGGGTAAAACACGAAAAAACTTATCGAGCTTGCAGGGCGGGATAGTTGAGGGAGTCGTGGATTAGGGGTTGTCTGGATAACCGGACTATACCTTCGGCCGGACTCCTGGACTATGAAGATACAAGATTGAAGACTTCGTCCCGTGTCCGGAAGGGACTTTCCTTGGCGTGGAAGGCAAGCTTGGTGATACGGATATGTAGATCTCCTACCATTGTAACCGACTCTATGTAACCCTAGCCCTCTTCGGTGTCTATATAAACCGGAGGGTTTTAGTCCGTAGGACGAAGAACAATCATACCATAGGCTAGCTTCTAGGGTTTAGCCTACTTGATCTCGTGGTAGATCTACTCTTGTACTACCCATATCATCAATATTAATCAAGCTGGAGTAGGGTTTTACCTCCATCGAGAGGGCCCGAACCTGGGTAAAAACATTGTGTCCCTTGTCTCCTGTTACCATCCGCCTAGACGCACAGTTCGGGACCCCCTACCTGAGATCCACCAGTTTTGACACCGACATTGGTGCTTTCATTGACAGTTCCTCTGTGTCATCACTTTTAGGCCCGATGGCTTCTCCGATCATCAACAGCGATGCGATCCAGGGTGAGACCTTTCTCCCCGGACAGATCTTCCTATTCGGCGGCTTTGCACTGCGGGCCAATTCGCTTGGTCATCTGGAGTAGATCGAAAGCTACGCCCCTGGCCATCAGGTCAGATCTGGAAGTTTGAGCTACACGGCCGACCTTCGTGGAGACTTGATCTTCGACGGATTCGAGCCGCAACCGAGCGCGCCGCACTGTCACGATGGGCATGATCTAGCTCTGCCGCCGAACAGTGCCCTCGAGGCCGCACCCGCATCAGCTCCGACCCTTAATTCATAGTGAACTGCGCCAACCGAGGATGGGTGGTTGGACACCGCCTTAGGGGTTGCAATCTCTACGGCAATCGAGCCGAACACCAGCCCTATTCTCTACGAAGCCCGTGACTCCAAGGAGCCGGACTCCTCTCCAGACTCCGAGCCCTCCGCGCCCTACCGATCGAACCTGATTGGGCGCCGATCATGGAGTTCACCGCCGCGGACATCTTTCAGCACTCGCCCTTCAGCGATATTCTGAATTCACTAAAGTCTCTCTCTTTATCAGGAGAGCCCTGGCCGGACTATGGTCAGCAAGGTTGGGATGCGGATGATGAAGAAATTCAAAGCCCACCCACCACCCACTTCGTAGCCATTGTCGATGATTTAACCGACATGCTCGACTTCGACTCCGAAGACATCGACGGTATGGACGCCGATGCAGGAGACGATCAAGAACCAGCGCCTATAGGGCACTGGAAAGCCACCTCATCGTATGATATATACATGGTGGACACCCCAAAAGAAGGCAATGGCGATGGAACAATGGAGGATGACCCCTCCAAGAAGCAGCCTAAGCGCCGGCGTCAGCGGCGACGCTCTAAATCCCGCCAAAGCAAAAACGGTGATTCCGGCACAGGAGATAATAACACCCCGGACAGTGCCGAAGACAACCACCTCCAGCAAGATTCAGCACAGGAGGATGGAGAAGCCAGCCCTCATGAGAGAGCGGCAGACAGAGAGGTCGAGGACGATAATTATATGCCTCCCTCCGAAGACGAGGCAAGCCTCGACGACGACGAATTTGTCGTGCCGGAGGATCCCGTCAAACAAGAGCATTTCAAACGCAGGCTTATGGCGATGGCGAGCAGCCTCAAGAAAAAACAACAACAGCTTAGAGCTGATCAAGATTTGCTAGTCAATAGATGGACTGAAGTCCTTGCGGCCGAAGAGTATGAACTCGAACGCCCCTCCAAGAGCTACCCAAAGCGTAGGTTGCTACCCCGATTAGAGGAGGAAGCACCTAAACCTACATCACCAGCGCATGATGCGGCCGCGACACAGAGGCCTCTCGGCCCTCCACTCAAGCCGCACCCCGGCGCCGCTCAAATACCAAGGCACGGGAAAATGCGCCAGACCTGTGAGATATATTGGAGGACAAGGCAAGGCAAACAAGATCGATCTATGGATCGTGTGGGCGCCCCACAGCACAAGACGGTACTCGTCACGCCGGATACAGTAAATCTAGCCGGGCTGAACACAGTAGACAAAGCTCGTTTGAGTTGCGTCGTGATATAGCCCACTACAGAGGCGCCGCACACCCACTATGCTTCACAGATGAAGTAATGGGTCATCAAATCCCCGAGGGTTTCAAACCCGTGAACATCGAATCATACGATGGCACAATAGATCCTGCGGTATAGATCAAGGACTATCTCCTTCATATCCACATGGCCCATAGTGATGACCTACACGCCATCAAATACCTCCCACTCAAGCTTAAAGGACCAACTCGGCATTGGCTTAACAGCTTGCCAGCAGAATCAATTGGTTGTTGGGAGGAACTGGAAGCCGCATTCCTCGACAATTTCCAGGGCACGTATGTGCGACCACCAGACGCCGATGACCTAAGCCACATAATTTAGCAGCCAGAGGAATCGGCCAGACAGTTCTGGACACGGTTCCTAACCAAGAAAAATCAAATCATCGACTGTCCGGACGCAGAGGCCCTAGCAGCCTTCAAGCATAACATCCGCGACGAGTGGCTTGCACAGCACCTAGGACAGGAAAAGCCGAAATCTATGGCAGCCCTCACGACACTTATGACCCGCTTTTGCGTGGGAGAAGACAGCTGGCTAGCTCGCAGCAATAACATGACCAAGAGCCCTGGTAATCCGGATACCAAGGACAGCAGTGGATACAATGCTGAGGATACGGCAGTTAATGCCGGATTCAGAGGCTCTAAACCCGGTCAGCAGAAAAATCCATTCAAAAGAAATACTCCGGGCCCGTCCAGTTTGGACCGAATACTCGACCGCTCATGCCAGATACATTGCACCCGCGAAAAACCAGCCAATCACACCAACAAGGATTGTTGGGTGTTCAAGCAGGCAGGCAAGTTAAATGTCGAAAGCAGAGACAAGGGGCTGCATAGCAATGACGAGGAGGAGCCCCGGCCACTGAACAACAGTGGACAGAAAGGTTTTCCCCCACAAGTGCGGACGGTGAACATGATATATGCAACCCACGTCCCCAAGAGGGAGCGGAAGCGTGCGCTAAGGGATGTATACGCGATGGAGCCAGTCGCCCCAAAGTTCAACCCATGGTCTTC
The DNA here is from genome assembly GCF_018294505.1 of Triticum aestivum. NCBI lineage: Eukaryota > Viridiplantae > Streptophyta > Magnoliopsida > Poales > Poaceae > Triticum > Triticum aestivum. The sequence continues at coordinate 530,213,738 of NC_057809.1, read as the reverse complement.
CTGCGCGATCACTTTTGATCGAAGGGACCACCCCAGTAGCATCCGTCATGGCGGATTCGCCGCATTGGTTCTAGACCCAATTATTGACGGATTTCACCTCACTAGAGTCCTTATGGATGGCGGCAGCAGCCTGAACCTGCTTTACCAGGATACAATGCGGAAAATGGGCATTGATCCCTCGAGGATTAAACCCACTAAAACGACCTTTAAAGGCGTCATACCAGGTGTAGAGGCCAACTGTACAGGCTCAGTTACACTTGAAGTGGTCTTCGGATCTCCGAATAATTTCCGAAGTGAGGAGTTAATCTTTGACATAGTCCCGTTCCGCAGTGGCTATCACGCACTGCTCGAGCGAACCGCATTTGCCAAGTTCAATGCGGTGCCGCACTACGCATACCTCAAGTGCAAGATGCCAGTCCCTCGAGGAGTCATCACGGTCAATGGAAACACCGAACGCTCTCTCCGAACGGTGAAGCATACGGCGGCTATCGCAGCGGAAGTACAAAGCAGCCTCTAAAGGCAATTCTCCAGTCCGGCCATTAAATGTCTGGACACCGTCAAGCGCGCCCGGAGTAACCTACAACAAGACCGCCTGGCACGTTCCGAGCAAGCATAGCAATGCAGCCCCAACCCCAGCCCTCGTGAACTTGTAAAACCAGTGTTGCGCGTACATGACTACGCTCTGGAAAAACCATGGGCAAAGGGGGAGGGGCACCATCACGGCACGCCCGAAACACGGCTTAAACCGCACTAGGGGCTGCCGACTTCTTCATTTTCTCTTACTTTCAGGACTCCACTCTTCGGAAGGCCTGTCCGGCAGTACAATTGCCGCACAAACGATACAACAACCAGGGGAGCAGAAAGCTACGCCGCACTACGGAACTCTAAGGTGGTCTCTATAACGAGCAGTATACCTATTTCACATGCCATTCCGCAGCTCGCCCCTGGAAAGGACATGTTAAATAGTCCCATATTTTGCTTATCGCACTATTTGTATCATTCTGCTTTGATCGCAGCCTTTTTAAATAAACAATGCATAGCTTCCGTCTATTATTGCATTACTCTTTTTTACGAATATATATTCATTAATGACATGTTGCACCCGTACACTTTGGTACGGCCAATACGCTAGGGGCATAAGTACCCCACAATACGGTGTGAGAAGTCCGAACACTTTCACAAGTGCGGCACCCCGAACTTATAGCATTATATGCATCGGCTCCGAATCAATTCTTGGGTCAATAGTTGGGTTTGCCCGGCTCCTATGTTTTGGTACCTTATGTTCCGTCATATCGGCTAAGGTAGCACTAGGAGAACTACTGCGATTGTGCCCCAGTTCAGCTGGGCTAAGCACCTCAGTAGAGAAAGCTAAAACTGACCGTCATGATGAGGCGAGAGCGGGTCGCTGTTCGAGAGGTTTTCGAGTCCCTAAAGACTTATGCCGCTTAGAGCGAGGAGTCGGCTTTGTACGGCCTAGGCGTGGAGAGCGCCCCGAACTCGGTCTTCCGAACACTAGGGGCTTCGCCAAAATTTAAAATTATAGAATTCTATGGCTAAGTGAGAGTGTTCAAGCATTATAGTCCAATTGCCTTGTTTGTTGTGTTGAGAGCCTCCCTCGAAGGACCCAAGAATGGGAAAAAGAGCACTCATGTTTATCCCGAACACCCCAGCACTCGTGGCATGGGGGCAGAAGCCGACGACTTGCCATCTCTCAAATTTGATAAATGGCCGCACAGAAGGTAATATTTTAAATTCAAAAGCGTTACTTAGCGCATATGAACAAGTTTTCAGCGTACAGGATCACAAATGCGAGTTTACTCGAAAATTACATATTTGGAGCATTCATCCGCTATAAGGCAGGCACCCTTCAGGACGCCCTCATAATACGCTTCTAGGACCTGATGCTCCTTGCCCGGTGGCGGCCCGTCCTTCACCAGCTTCTCCGCATCCATCTTGCCCCAGTGCACTTTAGCACGGGCAAGCGCCCTACGGGCACCTTAGATGCAGACGGAGCGCTTGATTACTTCAAGCCGTGGATAGGCATCCACCAGCCGCCTCACCAGCCCGAAGTAGCTACCAGGCAGAGCCTCTCCAGGCCAAAGCCGAACTATGAGGCCCCTTATGGCCTGTTCGGCCACCTTGTGGAGCTCGACCATTTGCTTCAGCTGGTCGCTCAAAGGCACCAGGTGTCCGGCCTCAGCACACTGAGACCAGAACACCTTCTCCGTCGAGCTCCCCTCCTCGGCTCGGTAGTAGGCGGTGGCATTAGACGCACTGTGGGGCAAATCTGCGAATGCTCCTGGAGAGCTCCGGACTAGGGTAAGTAACAAGTAATTCACTTTCACGTTCTTGCTTTGTATAATGAATGCCTTACCCGCCGCTATCTTCTTCATCGCTTCAATTTCTTGGAGGGCTTTCTAGGCCTCGGCCTTGGCAGACTTCGCGCTTTCAAGGGCTGCCGCAAGCTCGGACGCTTGCGTCTTTGAGTCAAGCTCCAAACTCTCGTGTTTTTTCATGAGAGCCTAGAGCTTTTTCTGCACCTCCTCCACCAGCGCCTCTTGCTTCCCTCTCTCTGTGCGCTCCACGGCCGCTCTGTTTTCGGCCTCGGACGGCGCTTTCGTAAGGGTTGCCAGCTCGTTCGTGGCCCCTATAATAGCACGTTGATCCTGTCATTTTCTGCAACCACATCTTCTCTATATACTTGCGCAAGGTATTACTTACCTTCCTTCTCCTCGAGTTGCCTCTTGGCATGGCCGATCTTGTTCTCGGACCGCGCGAGGTTTTGCTTCAGCGTATCCACCTCCGCAGTCCGTGCAGCCGAGGCCAGCAGCGAAGCCTGCATACACATATTGACTTGATTATGTTAGACTCCTGCGAATGTTATTAGATCCTCTATTGGGCTTTTCTTTCCGAACGCCGAGCAGAGCATCAGGGGCTATTGTCTATGTGGTAATATTTTTACATATTCTTTACTTACCTCAAAGCCTGTTAGAAGGCTGGCACTGGCTTCATTCAGTCCGCTCTTCGCGGACTGAACCTTCTGGATCACCGCACTCATAATAGTGCGGTACTCCTCGTCGATGGAGGCGCCGTTAAGCACCTCTAGCAAATTGTCCGGTGCCTCCGGTTAGAAGGAGCTCACCGGCTCGGTAGGCTTGCTCCTCTTTGAAGGAGGCTGCCTACCAGAGTCCGGAACCATTGAAGGTTCCGGAACCATTATGTCTTCTTGATAAAAAAGGATCGCTTCTATGGGAGGACGGCCAACATCCACCCTTTAATGCACCAAAATTTTGTTGGCCTCTTTTATTATAAATATGAACTCATGAGCTAAAAAGATGGTAGCTGCTCGCTTAACAGAAGAATGCTCAATATTGGAAAATTCTAGAAAAATCCCTCTGTATGCAAGGATGCATGTGGATAAATTGTCTTTCAAGTTCAACCACGAGCAAAGATATAGCATCCGCAAGACTACTAGTTTTATGAAAAATAGACCCGCCCATAGTGGGCAAAGCACCGACGCAAGTAAAGAAATCTTGAATAACTCATTTTCCAATAATATTGCCACTACCAATCCGAAACTTTTAGTGTGTAAAATAGTAGGTTCTTCATGAGGATAATCAAAAGCATCAACGTTTCCCCCATTGTTACTACTAACCTTTTCAATGATAACCTCCCAAGTTTCAGACGTGATTGCAACAAACTGCACTAAGAGCGAACACACAAGAGGCAAGCGAAAGAAGGCGAACGAAAAAGGGGCTAATAAAACGGAAAAGGTGAAGTGGGGGAGAGGAAAACGAGAGGCAAATGACAAATTATGTAATGCGAGGGAGAAGAGTTTGTGATGGGTACTTGGTATGTCTTGACTTGAGCGTAGATCTCCCCAGCAACGGCACCAGAAATCTTTCTTGCTACCTCTTGAGCATGCGTTGGTTCTCCCTTGAAGAGGAAATGGTGATGCAGCTAAGTAGCATAAGTATTTCCCTCAGTTTTGGAGAACCAAGGTATCAATCCAGTAGGAGATTACACGCAAGTCGCCTAGTACCTGCACAAACAATCAATAACATTGCAAACAACGTGATAAAGGGGTTGTCAATCCCTACACAGCCACTTGGAAAAGTGAGATCTGATAAAGATAATAAAATAAATATTTTTGGTATTTTTGTTGTATAGATTGAAAAGTAAAGATTGCAAAATAAAATAAATAGTAAACTAGAATCGTAGATCGGAAACTTATATGATATAAAATAGACCCGGGGCATAGGTTTCACTAGTGGCTTCTCTCATGATAGCATGTATTACGGTGGGTGAACACATTACTGCCGAGTAATTGATAGAAAAGTGCATAGTTATGAGAATATCTAGGCAATGATTATGAAATATAGGCATCACGTCCGTGTTAAGTAGACCGAAACGATTCTGCATCTACTACTATTACTCCACACATCAACCGCTATCCAGCATGCATCTAGAGTATTAAGTTCATAAGAACAGAGTAATGCTTTAGGCAAGATGACTTGATGTAGAGGCTTAAACTCAAGCAATATGATATAAACCCCATATTTTTATCCTCGATGGCAACAATACAATACGTGCCTTGCTGCCCCTACTGTCACTGGAAAGGACACGCAAGATTGAACCCAAAGCTAAGAACTTATCCCATTGGAAGAAAGTTCAATCTAGTAGGCCAAACTAAATCGATAATTCAAAGAGACTTGCAAAGATATCAAATCATACATATAGGAATTCAGAGAAGAACCAAATATTGTTCATAGGTAAACTTGATCATAAATCCACAATTCATCGGATCTCGACAAACACACCGCAAAAGAATATTACATTGAATAGATCACCAAGAACATCGAGGAGAACTTTGTATTGAGAACCAAAGAGAGAGAAGAAGCCATCTAGCTAATAACAATGGACCCGAAGGTCTATGGTAAACTACTCAGACATCATCAGACAGGCTATGGTGTTGATGTAGAAGCCCTCCGTGATCGATTCCCCCTCCGGCAGATCGCCGGAAAAGGCCCCAGATGGGATCTCACTGGTATAGAAGGTTGCGGCGGTGGAAAAGTGGTTTCGTGGATCCCCTGGATGTTTTAGCGTATAAGAGTATATATAGGCGAAAGAAGTACGTCGGTAGACCTACAAGGGGCCCACGAGGGTGGGGGCGCACCTACCCCCTGGGTGCGCCGTCCTGTCTCGTGGCCACCTCGTTGCGTCTCTGACTTCCACTCCAAGTCTCCTGGATTGCGTTTGTTCCAAGAAAGATCCTCACAATTGTTTCGTTCTGTTTGGATTCCATTTGATATTCAAAACATCCAAAAAATAGAAACTGACACTGGGCCTCCGTTTAATAGGTTAGTCCCGAAAATAATATAAAAGTGTGTATTAAAGGCCATTAAACATCCAAAACAGATAATATAATAGCATGGAACAATAAAAAATTATAGATTCTTTGGAGATGTATCAGGAAGCAGTCCGCACCATCCCGGTCGGCTCGGCGGTCAAGTTCATCAAGGCCATCGTGAGCCGCTTCGGAGTCCCCAACCGCATCATCACTGATAATGGCTCACAGTTCACTAGCAACCTCTTCACAACATATTGTGCTAACCTTGGAACACAGATATATATGCTATGCCTCAGTAGTGCACCCGAGGAGCAACGGCCAGGCTAAGCGCGCCAACGCGGAGGTCCTGAGGGGCCTCAAGGCAAGAACCTTCAAGAAGAAGCTCGGGGTCTGCGGCAGGGGCTGGCTCGATGAGCTCCAGTCTGTGTTGTGGTCCGTCCGCACCACAGCTACCAAGCCAACCGACGAAACTCCGTTCTTCCTCGTCTACGGAGCTGAAGCAGTTCTCCCACATGAGGTCAGGCATCATTCTGCACGGGTCTTGGCATTTGACGAGGCGCGCCAGGACATGAGCGGGGGATGGACCTCGTGCTAGGGGAGGAACGCCGCCATCAAGCCTCGCTCCGAGCGGCAAGGTACGAGCAAGCGCTGCGGCAGTACCACTGCCGCAACGTCCGCTCCAGGACGCTCGAGGTGGGAGATCTCGTCCTACGGCGGGTGCTCTCCAGGGAAGGGCTGCATAAGCTCTCACCCATATGGTAGGGCCCGTTTAGGGTCGCTCGCATCTCCAGGCCTGGTGCCGCACGCGTGGAGAAGCAGGACAAGATCCCCATCCAGAACGCCTGAAACATCCAGCACCTATGGAGGTTCTACCCATGAAGCAAGGCCCCGTGCCTATGAAGGTCTCCAATCGTGACACTCTCACGTAATAATGAGTGGGGCTGTACACGCCACGGAGTCTCCAGAGTGCCGCCCTCCGGCCTCGTGGGCTCCCTCCCATGTCCTAGTGGCAACACTTAGCTCCGCGCTGGTGAGAAGACTAGACTAGGTGCCGGACGCGGCTGTTCATTTGCTTTCTCTATCTGGTTTGCAACCTTTTAATGAATTTGGAGTTCGCGTGCTCTCAGTTGCCTCACCAATTTCCCCCTCCGTTTTCTCTTTGCGTTTTGATCCTAGTTTTGGAGGAGCGGCAGTTGCCCGTCGCTCTTCTCGCGTGTCTTGCTCACGGGGGCTGGGCAGGTGTGTGCGCGCGATGGGCTCGCCCCGCACAGCGAACACACTTCCCCGTAGCCCCGCTTCCTTGGGGCTTCGGCTTCTTTTTTACCCTCCCGAGACGCCCTCGTGCTAGCTCGAGATCTACGCACCCTCCTGATGTCCATACCCCCCGGGTACTGCGACGTGGTGCACTGAGCCACGACAGGTTCACGCCTGAGGGCTCGCGCAAAGAAGAATAAGAACACCCAACGGAGCTTTCTGACGACCCCACAGCTTCATGACACCCCATGAGGTTGGAGATTCCCAAGCCAACAGCAAGAAGGACCTCACCAGATGGTGGAACGCGCGCCCTCACGGGGAGGGGGACTGCCGCAAGCGTATCAAGCTAAGTATCCTACCATACACATTTGAAGATTGAGCGATAAGTATAACATAACAGCATAATTACCATAGTTCATTGCATGCCCCCTCAGGGCCCCATGCTTGTTTTCTAAAAAAGGCAGGAATAAATGAAAGGATGAAGAAAAGCGGCACACACAAACGCAGCAGCTCACGAGGGTTGGCTCCGAGGGCCCCCTGGACTCAGCCAGAGCCTTCCTCGCGCTTCACTGGAGCGGGGCAGGATGACCGGCTACTGGTGCTCTCGATGGAGGAGGTGCCGCCGCCGCTGGGCGAGTCGCGGCCGTCGCCAAGGGCAAGCTTGCCTTCCACGTCGTCGCGGCCGTCGTCAAGGCCAAGCCCACCATCGTCGTTGCTGACTTCGGGGTAGCACCCTGAGCGGCGACCATCTTCCCCAAACACCCTCACGAAGAGGGTCGCGACGCCGTCGAACTTGAAGTGGAGCATGCACCTCCTGCTTAGGCCGCGCGTGGGGGCGAACGTCTGCCAGCCGCGGGCAAGGACCGCGTTGCCCGCGGAGGAAACATCCACCATGACCCACGAATCCTTGTTGTAGAAATTGTCGGCTTGTAACCAGAAGCCGCCGAGGCTCGCGGCCGGCAGCTCATCGGCAAAGGAGCATGGAAGTTTAAGCCAGATGCCGGTCGGCCACTTCGACCACACGACGAACTCCGGGAGCACCTCCGCCGAATGGAAGCGCGCGGCCGCGGAGGCCGGGCGACCATGGCGCGCCTTCCCTTGGCGCAGGGGCTGCCTCGCCTCGAGTGGCCCCCGCCACGGGAGGAAGCACCGCTGCGGCCACCGAGAACGACGCCGGTCCCCAAAGGAGTACGCCTGCACCCCTGAGCCACAGCAAGGGTCGCGGCGTGCTTGCGAGGGAGGCCCCGCCCCCTCTTGGGTGGTGGTGAGCCAGGCCCTTCCTGGCGAGCCTTCCCCTTCTCCACGGCCGAGAACCTCTTCGTTGGCGCCATGGGGAATGCGGTAAGGTGGCGAGGTGAGAAAGAAGAATGAGTGGACTGCGATAAGACAGAGATGAGCAAGGGGGGCTATGTCCCTCCCCTCATTTATAGCCAGAAGGAGGCCAACCGCCGGTCACCACGATCGCGCATAATGATGATTTTCCTTTGCATGCAGTGGCATCTTGTCAAGTCGGACGGTTGCCGAGGCAGCGTGGGGAAGCCGAGGCGCCCACATCCCATCAATTGCCACGCGTCGACCGCCTCAGGCTGTTGGGGCCCGCGGCACTCTGCACTTTCCTTTTGGCTCCGCCTCGAAGCCAAGTTCTAGCGCGCCTTGGGCCTGGGGGGTACTGTCGGCGTTCTGGGACCGGGGGTGCCCAGACTTGCCTGCCTGTGGCCCGTGGCGTGGCTCCACCAGAGGCCTGGTATGGCCCAGTTCGGCAGCAACAACACAAGACCCTCGCGATGGGCCATGCATCGCGAGGCGGACGACACCAAGACCTCCCTGGGGGCGGCCTCGCTAGGCTGGCTCCCGAGGAGCAGAGATATCAAGGCAAGGCGCACCTCGCGAGGTTCACATGATGTGAGACATGACAGCGAAGGCCAGGAAGGCGCCAGCGGGCGCAGCGTGCTAGTTTCCTCTTTGGTGCTAAGGGGGCAAGCGCAGGCGTGGAGTCCGGAGGAATCAAGCAAAGGTTTCCATATAGGTGCAACAAGACCAAGACCGCCAGGACGACAGTACAGAGGTCATCGCAGAGCCCAGGACAGCGTCATCACTAAAGCCTTTGCAAGTGAAGACTACTTTTGTCGGGATAACTTGTACTAGTTGTCCCCCTTTGCCGTTGTGGGATCCCATCACACCTAACATTTGGGAAGAGGACCAAGGCCACTATAAATAGGACTTAGCCACCACCATAGAGGGGGATCGGACCATTAAGCTATCGGATCCATTCCACCCTGACCAACTCACTAGCTCATCTAGCTCAAGAACACCTCACCTCCCGAGGCTGTTCATCCATTGTACTAATTCATCCTCAGCCCCTCGAGGCAATCCACCACAAAGCTAGAGTAGGGTATTACATCGCAAGGTGGCCCGAACCAGGAATCTCTGTGTCTCTCATTCTTTGGGTTCGTCGAGCTAGGTCATGGGATCGTTGGCGAGTGAGCTAGGGAGAGAGTGTTCTTCGTACTCACCCCAGTGTTCGAACCTCTCAAGGGTCTGCGGAGCCCTGAATCCGACAGTCGCAATGGTAGCCAGCAATGTGGAGGCGACTTTGGCATCGTTGGAGGAAGCACTTTGTGCCTGCATAGCTGAGAAGCAGCGAAGGAGGGCGGTGAAGGAGATGGAAAAAGAGCAAAGCCAGGCAGATCATGCCATGTCCAAACTACCCCCAAGGAGGAGAAGGCTGAGGACGGCGACGGGTCGGACATCTTCGCCAGTGAGCAAATCCGGCTCGATCCATTATGCATCTTCGACTGCTACTGTCACACGGATGTCGGAAAGGGCAAAGGCAAGGGCAAGGGAGGGCGTGGATGAACTTCTCCCGTTGTTGCTCCGTTCATAGTTAATAGAGCATATCAATTTTTGGTAGTTCGATGACATGTGTTTAGCCACGTATGTTTGTTGCATGAGATTAGAGAATTCGGTTTGATGTATTCGATTGTGGGGGAAAAATTTTGTGCGTTATCCGGTCACCGTCCATAGACGAGTCCGGGCGCGTCCATGGGCGTTTGGGGACCGGAATTTGGTAGTTCGGGGTCATAGATGCTCTTAGTACAGCAATAGATAGATCACTGCTACCCATAAGGGCATCTCCAATGGCAACCCGCAAATTTCCTCCCACATCCGTCCACGGACACGGGTCCAGACCACGGACACGGATGCGGGAGGACGCCATCCAACCGAAGCCGCATACATCTGGCCTTCCTCATTTTTTTCAAGTCCGCATGATCAAATAGCGGCATGCAAAGGGTACATACATTCAAATAGCCGCATGCAGCACTAGTTCAAATTTAAAAAGAATTCAAATATTACATCCCAACACTGTTGTGCCCTTTCACCGCCCAATGATGCTCAATCAGATCTTCCTTCAACTGCCCGTGAGTTGGTTGATGCCGAATTTGTTGATGCATTTGAATAAACTCTTCAAATGTGGCCGGTTTCTGGTCCGAAAGTTGGATAAGACCACCCATGTTCTCAAATTCCAGAGTTGCGGCAGCATCGTCACCCTCATCCTTGATGATCATGTTGTGCATGATCAAACAACATGTCATCACCTCCCACAAGGTCTTCGGATCTCATTGTTTTGCAAGTCCACGAAAAACTGTAAAACAGGCTTGCAGAACTCCAAATGCCCTCTCGACATCCTTTCTAGCTGCTCCTTGTCTTTGGCAAAGTGAGCCTTTTTCTGGCCAACTGGGTTTGAGCTGGTACTGACAAAGGTAGCCCATGAAGGATAGATACCATCAATCAGATAGTAGCCCATGTTGTACTGATGTCCATTGACAGTATCATGGCAAGGAGGAGCTTTTCCTTCAGCCAGCCTCACAAACAACGGCGATCATTGCATCACATTGATGTCATTGTGAGACCCGAGCATGCCAAAGAAACTGTGCTAAATCCAAAGATCATGTGATGCAACTGCTTCAAGAATGATGGTGGGCTTCTAAACATGACCCTGATATTGCCCTTGTAAAGCCTTCGGGTAGTTCTTCCATTTCCATTTAATGCAGTCAAGAGATCCAAGAAAATCTGGCCACCCTCTTGCTTCTGAGATTGCCAAGAGCATGTCGGTGTCTGCCACAGTTGGTTCTTTCAGGTACTGAGGTCTGAACACCTCGACCACGGCAGTTGCAAAACTGACCATGGCATCTCCGCATGTGCTCTCAGACATCCGTGGGTACTCATCCCACGAATCAGCTGCCATGCCATATGCAACCATCCGGAGTGCGGCCGTGCAATTCTGGTAACCAGAGAAGCCTTCTTCAGGATGAAGTAGTCATCGTAGGACCGGGCACCATGGTACAAACGATTGAAGACAGTCTTGCGCATCCGAAAATGCCGGCGAAAATGGTCAAATAGTGCATCATGGGCAAAGTAGTCGGCCATCAATGTCAAATGCCTGCGCGCCCTGTTGCGGTTGAGCACCCTATGACCCTTGATCAAGCCCTTGAAATTGGGAGCATGCTCCTCCGCACCCTCCGCGTCTTCAAGGACAACCTGCATCATCGTCGTCTCATCGAGGTACTCCTCCTCGTCCGACGAGACATCGGACGACTCAATATACTGCTAGTATATGTACTCCAAATCGGAATCCATTGCTAGAAAGAAGAAGGGACAATTGTTTTCTACTCTGGTGATTCATCAACGGGCATGGTGCGAGTAGCAGTAGAGGATGGTACCTGGCGGGACGGTCGGAGGACAGGGGTTGAATGGAGACGGAGGAGAAGCGGCAGGGAACCCTGCTGGAGCGTCGAAGGTGACGAAGACGCGGAGTTCCGGCAGGGGTGTGGCGTGGTGGCTGGGGTGGTGGAGCGGCGGCGAAGACAAGAGAGAAAGAAGGAAGAAGAGAAAATGAGGAGGATGGAGTCGCAGGGTCTGGAAAGGGTTTTGGGTCGGCCAGGGGTGTCGGATTCGTACGTTTCGTGTGTCCGAACTTCCGCAAACTTCTCCCACTTTTGTCTCTAGCTTGCGGAAAAAATCGCGTCCGAACCGTCCCACAGGCCGATACGGGGCCCGCGTTGGATGGCTCCGGCGGCCCGAACAGCATGGTCCGAATGGATGCGGGCGGTTTACTGGTCTGCCTTGCAGATGCCCTAAGGCTGAGCAACGTGTAAAATTACCTACGAAATGAAACACTTCATGGTACGACCGATTTTAAGTCTAGAAATGCAAATCCCTACCAAGGATGCACCCTATCATCCGTGAAATTACGTCGAGGAGCTTCAGCAAATCTCGTCGACCAGTCCAAGGGACTTTATAGCTCGAGCGTGACTTCTGCATAAAACCTTGGCATATAGGACACATGAGAGAGACACACAATTGATTTTTTCACCGACGAATGTCCTGGCTATCACCATGTGTCGCCTTTAGTATGGTAACATCCAATTAACTTCAGTACAAGTCCGAGCGTGACCGTAGACGTGTTTCATACTTCCTGGCTTCCTGCCTGGTGTCTCCCGATGACCCAGAATTTTCTTCTCTCCCTGTCGTCTTCACCAGGAAGCTGCAGGCACGACGCGCAGGGGACAGTATTGTTGCACCATATCTCTTAGTTTACCCATTCGTGTGGCAGTGGTGCGTACCCGAACTTGCCGACAGTCCTGATGTTGAACTGCGGTTGCTTGCGTCCACGATGCAAGATGCTTATGTAGTTACCGGTAATCAAACTACAAAAACATATAGTAGAGCATTATCAAACCGAAGATACATCGGTGAACCTGGTGTGCGCGCACTCGAATTGAAAATAATAATTAAAAAATGATCAAATACAACTTAACCTTTTGGCAATATACATGGTCTAGCTAGTATAATACTCATGTTTAAAGTTTCCGAACAAAATAATTTACACCGTATACCAAGCAAAGTACAACAGAATAAATACAATATAAACGCTACTATTCATGGTTTTTGTAGCTGCACATTTTTTTCCGCTCAGAATACAACATAACTCATTTTGTCCTTAAATTTTAAACATGAATATTATGCTAGACTATGAGTATTTTTAATTGTTAGTTTTGCTTAAACAGGTGCGCGTAAAGCGTTAGACCCATGACCCAAAAATCCACAGCGGTTATCAAACATTCATGGCCATAGAGTGGAATCTTCCAATATTAGAAAAGGCAGCCTTTCATCCGCATTATCTACAGCAGTCTCTTCCAATGCTCGAGCAGAAGTCTTCTAAATCCCGACAAGGGACTTGGCACCAAATTATGGTCCTCAGTTTTCGAAACAATAAAAATCGCTATCTAAAGTTCTGGCAGAGAAAGGATGCACAAATGTCATCGTCGTATATCATTTTGGGTGGCCAACAGAACGTCTTGACTCAGGCACTCATCAATTGTGATTTCCTCTATTACCACTGCCGGCCAGCCGGTGACTGACTTATAAAATAGCGTATAATTGATACAAGATCGACCGTGTTCTTAAATGGTGACTTTGCAACAACTGGTTTGATTATTTTTTGAAATGAAGGTAGATTGCGATCTTGTTTAGATCATTACTTATCTAAACGCTCTCATATTTTCTATAGAGAAAGTACCTTATATATTTTAAAACATGCCAAAACTTACTTTGCAACTACTTGTTTGATTAGAGCATGTACAGCCGGGCGTCTTAAACACGCCTCAAACGCCCGCCCGACCCATCCGGTCACTGACCGGTCACTAAATTTGTCCCAGCCGGGCACCTCAAACCGGCATGAAACGTCCGGACTGACCGGTACCCTTCATATCTAGCCTAAATATGGGGCAGATATGGGGAACTCGGGCGTGCCCAGGAGCGCCAACCCCACTGCAGGTCGTAGTGGTCCCACCTGTAGCGACTGAAACTCCATCCTCTCTCATCGGTGCACGCAAATTTTAGTCCCACATCGCCGGGCGAAGCGAACGCCGATCGGCATAAATAGCCATGTCGGTGCATGGCGGCAAGCTTCTCTGTTGTTGTGTAGGTCTGTCAATTATCGTTAAATGAGCGAGATAACTTGACACTAGACAGCATTTCATTAATTGATGATTGTTCATCGAGTGTCAAGTTCGTCTCGTTCATGTACGTTGATACCCCTACCACAGTGACAGTAGATTTTTCTTATTTTGTTCATCTATTTTTTTGTGATAAATTATGATTTATAAAAGGCAGTACGGACATGAATGTTTTGCTAGTAAAAGAGATAGACCTTGACTATAAATCTTTTATGTGATAAACAAAGAAGATTCGTAATAACAATGTATCCACTTTACAAAGGATCCATTGATGTCAGAAGTTTATTGCTTCTGCATGACCCGGCTATTTGAGCCGGTCGACTAGCTCATCACGCGGCAAGGTGGGGTTAATACTGGTGAGAGTACAAGCAATTTTTGGTGTGTTTTGACAGCCCAGCTGACCCGGGACAGACGGGATGATCGTCGTGCATGGTGCTGCATGTAATAGGTATTTCGAAAATATGATATGTGGTTGCAAATGATAAATTTTGAGGTCTGCCTAGTCATTATCCGCAGTCACGTTCGGACGCATTCGCGGATGTTTGAGGGCCTAAATTTACAACCTGCGGCTGTAGATACTCTTAGGTCTTATGGTGTTGTCCAGTCATGTATGAAAACTTCGGTATTGATTTTATACTTTATTTGTGTGGTCTGCAAACACTCCCTACATTTCAACAAAAATGTACCAGACAAGAGAGCAAAAAAGAGTGTACAAAAATGCGACACGGCATCAACTACCCCATGGCTCAAAACCTCAAAGTACATGCTTGATTAGTTCTTACTATCACACCGTTAGGTACCTACCTTGTCATCTTAGAAATACTGGCACATGCACAAGAAGACGTATCGGAAAAGAGGAAAGTAAGGGCAATTTCAACGCGGTTCGTCAAAATGGACACCATCAAGTGTTCACGGTGAACGTGTCCGTCGACGGGAATAGGAGCGAAGTCTATTCAACCGGATATCAAATGGTCACCCCTGTTCTAGCCTCCTTCATTTTTATTTTATTTTTAGAAAAGGAGGATTACCCCCGGTTTTTTCATCTGAACGATGCATGCAACCATTTTATTAATTATTCTTAAAGATCTTATAAATCATTACACCACTAAGACTGAAGCCACCATCTTGGCGACACCTGTCGCTATTCCTATCTGCTTGATGCAGGGGGGCGAATGTCTAAGCCTAATACCAAAAAGACATCGCACCAAAGCCTAAGATCTAATGCCAGTTGTCCCTTCCGAGCCACTTATCGGGAATGGGTCACACACCGGTCCGCCGCACTCACCGAGGCTACCGCAGTTGTCATCCACCTAACCGTCTTCATAGCAGGTACCGACGCAAAGACATTGCCTAGTCAGCTGTCGACGCCACCAGGGCGCCAGACAGTGCCACCATCCTACGCTCGTCCATCCAGCCGCATCTGTCGTCAATACCCAGCTGCACCATGCCGCCAATACTCATCGTCATCGACGCGGTAGAAACAATGCTGCACCATCTGGCAACCTCCACACCATTGATTGCTCTCTGGCTATAGCGCCAGAAAAACTCCTGTCTGCTAGGACTATGTCGGTATTTCCCCAAAGAGGAAGGGATGATGCAGCACAACGACGATTGGAATTTCCCTCAGTGGAGAAACCAAGGTTATCGAACCAGTAGGAGAACCAAGCAACACAATATAAACAACACTTACACATAGATAAGAACACCTCGCAACCTGACGTGTCAAAGGGGTTGTCAATCCCTTTCGGATAACAATGCCAGAGATTGAAATAATCGATCATAAATAAAATAAAGTGCAGCAAGGTATTTTTGTATTTTTGGTTTAATAGATCTGAATAAAAATGTAAAGGAAAAGTAGATCGTAAGCAAATATATGAGAAAGAAGACCCGGGGGCCGTAGGTTTCACTAGTGGCTTCTCTCGAGAAAGATAGCAAATGGTGGGTAAACAAATTACTGTTGGGCAATTGATAGAACCTCAAATAATTATGACGATATCCAGGCAACAATCATTACATAGGCATCACGTCCAAGATTAGTAGACCGATTTCTGCCTGCATCTACTACTATTACTCCACACATCGAACGCTATCCAACATGCATCTAGTGTATTAAGTTCATGGAAAGACGGAGTAACGCAATAAGAACGATGACATGATGTAGACAAGATCCGTTTATCTATATGGCGATAGATATAGATCTCGTATTTTTATCCTTAGTAGCAATGATACATACGTGTCGGTTCCCTTTCTGTCACTGGGATCAAGCACCGTAAGATTGAACCCACTACCGGGCACCTCTTCCCATTGCAAGATAAATAGATCGAGTTGGCCAGACAAACCCAAATATCGGATAAGAAATACGATGCTATAAGAGATCACGCATAAAAGAGATCAAAGAAACTCGAATATTTTCATGGATATAAAAACATAGATCTGATCATAAACTCAAAGTTCATTGATCCCAACAAACACACCGTAAAAGAGTTACATCATATGGATCTTTAAGAGACCATTGTATTGAGAATTAAGAGAGAGAGAGAGATGAAGCCGAAGGTCTACAAAGAACTACTCACGCATCATCGGAGAGGCACCAATGGAAGTAGTGAACCCCTCTGTGATGGTATTTAGAATGGAAGTAGTGAACCCCTCTTGACTCTACGGTGGCTAGATGAATATTTCATTGAATCCCCTAGGGTTTTGCGAATATTTAGGTATTTATAGAGCAAAGAGGCTGTCCGGGGGGCACCCGAGGTGGGCACAACCCACCAGGGCACGCCAGGGCCTCCTGGCACGCCCTGATGGGTTATGCCCCCCTTGGGGCACCCCCCAGGTGCAACCAGGGCCCATCTGCTTCCTTATGGCCCATAAGAAATCATCGTAAAGTTTCATGCCATTTGGACTCCGTTTGATATTGATTTCCTGCGATGTAAAAAACATGGAAAAAACAGGAACTGGCACTAGCACTGGGCACTATGTCAATAGGTTAGTACCAAAAATGATATAAAATGATTATAAAACATCCAAGATTGATAATAAAACAACATGGAACAATCAAAAATTATAGATACGTTGGAGACGTATCAGCATCCCCAAGCTTAACTCCTACTCGTCCTCGAGTAGGTAAGTGATCAAAATAGAATTTTTGATGTGGAGTGTTGTTCATCAAGTCATATCATATTATTTTTCTTTATATCATGGACATTTGGACTTTTATGTGATTCAAAGCAATAGTCTAGTTTTGACATAATAATTTAGATAGTCAAGCATATCAACAAGCAACCATGTCTTTCAAAATATCAATGCTAAAATAAGTTATCCCTAGCCCATCATGCTCAAACATTGATCCATTCATGAAACTCACTGAATAATAACTACACCCAATACTTGAACACGATCATATTGCCTCCTAGTTAGTGCTTTTTATGAGAGAAGATGGGTACTCAAATTTCAAAATAAAAATTGCATGATGTAAAAGAAAGTCCATTCGCAGGGGGCAGTAGGGATTTGTAGAGGTGCCAGAGCTCAAAGCGAAAAATTTGAGATAAAAACATTTTGGGAGGTGTATCCATCCCACCAACGAAAACGACTTAGAGTTCCGAACACTTTCCATGCTATATATGCCATGGGCGGTTGCAAAACAGAAAATAAAGTTTATTCCTTTTTCCACCATAACTTTCACTTTCCATGGCTAACCGTATCCACGGGTGCCCTCCATACCAACACTTTCCAAGAAATTTATTATTTTACAACATAAAGTAAATTCATTTTTGTTTTTGCATTTCGGGACCGGGCATCCTTAATACCTTTGCCTTACTCTCGTGCAATAACAAGTGAATAAACACTCATCTTGAGAATAACACATCTAGCATGGAAAATATTAGCCACCCCTCACCGCTCCGCAAGCGAAACAAACACACAAAAGTGAAGTTTATTTTGAAAATTAGAGATGGCACATGCAAATTTGCTTAGGACAGCAAAAGAATACCGCATATAGGTAGATATAGTGGACTCATGTGGCAAAACTGGTTTAAAGGATTTTGGATGCACAAGTAGAATTCATACTTAGTGCAAAATGAAGGCTAGTAAAAGATTAGGAAGCGACCAACCAAGAAACGGATAATCTCATAAGCAAGAATTAAGCATAATTAACACTGAATAATGTACCACAAGTAGGATATACTTTTCATTGCATGACTATTGGCTTTTGTGCATGCATAGGGAATCACAAACCTTAACACCAATATTCCTACTAAAGCATAATTACTCATCAACATAGCTCACATATCACATCATCATATCTCAAAACTATTACTAAGAATCAAGTTTATTTTGTCCAATGATCTTCATGACAATTTCTTTACTTTATCCTAGTTGGATATCTATCACTTTTGGACTAATTTTCATGAGTTGCTTTTTATAAGCTCAACAAAATATAAGTGAACATCCTGAGCATAACAAAATTTTCTTTCTCTCAAAATAATTTAAGTGAAGCAAGAGAGAATTTCTTAAATTTTTTACTAACTCTCAAACAAATCTAAGTGAAGCAAGGGAGCATTTCTTCAAAAATAACAAAGCACACCCTGCTCAAAAAGATATAAGTGAAGCACTAGAGCAAGTCCTAGCTCATAAAAGATTTAAGTAAAGCATATAGAGCAATTCTAACAAGTAATGACATAATTTTGGCTCTCTCAAATAGGTGTGTCCAGCAACGATTGATAACTTAAAACACAAAATAAAACAAGCAAAGACACATATCATACAAGACGCTCTAAGCAAAACACATATCATGTGATGAATAAAAACATAGTCTCGAGTAAAATACCGATAGTTGTTGGAAGAAATCGGGGATGCCACTTGGGGGCATACCAAAGCTTAGTTGGTTGCTCATTCTTGAATAATAGCTTGGGATGCCGGGGCATCCCTAAGCTTAGGGTCTTACATCCTTCCTTCATCCATCGTAAGATAACCCAAAACTTGAAAACTTCAATCACACAAAGTCTTCATGAGATCCGTTAGTATAAGAATAATAAACCACTACAATAAGTGTTGTATCAAACCAATTCATATTTTTTATTATATCTACTGTATTCCAACTTTTCTATGGCAAAAACACATCAAAGAAAACCATAGAGCCATCAAAATAAGCACACAACAAAAAAAACAGAATCTGTCAAAACAGAACAGTCTGTAGCAATCTGACTATTTCGAATACTTCTCTAACTGAAAAAACTCTGAAAAATTAGGATGACCTGAGAAATTTGTATATTGATCTACATCAATTGGAATGGGTATTTTATCGCCATATGGTAAAATACGAAAATTAATTTCGTGAGTGCAAACTTTTCTGTTTTTTCAGCAAGATCAAACAACTATTGCCCAAGAAGATAGTAAAGGCTTTATTTGGCCCAAACACTAATTAAAACATAAAAAACACAATCATAACAGTAGCATAATTGTGCTAACACTCAAAAACAGGAAGCAAAAAGTAAAAATAAATTTATTCATTGGTTGCCTCCCAACAAGCGCTATAGTTTTACGCCCTTAGCTAGCCATAAAACATGGATCTAAATTTTGTCATCTTTGGTTCGAGATCCATAAGATGCCCTCATGATTGATTCATAAGGTGGATTAATTCTAGTTCTAGGAAAGTGTTCCATACCCTTCCTCAATGGAAATTGGAACTTAATATTGCCTTCTTTCATATCAATCACTGCACCAATAGTGCGTAAAAACGATCTACCAAGAATAATTGGACAAGACGGATTGCAATAAATATCAATAACAATAAAATATATGGGCACATAATTCCTATTTGCAAGAATAAGAATGTCATTAATCCTTCCCATAAAGATTGAAGGAACATTCTTCAAGATTGGTAAGATCAAGAACATCACATAAAGATTTTGAAATTGTAGAAACACTAGCACCCAAGTCACACAAAGCAAAACAATCATAATTTTTAATCTTGACTTTGATAGTAGGTTCCCATTCATCATACAATTTTCTAGGAATTGAAACTTCTAATTCCAATTTTTCTTCAAAAGCTTTCATCATAGCATCAACAATCACTACCCAAAAAAAGATACATCCGTGACATTTTGGGCCGAACGAAAAAATTCTGTCATACTTATGACACTTCTATGACGATAATTGTGACAAAACCCGGTATCATCATAGATGTGGTGGGGTCCTACTTCTATGCCAAAAAATCATGAAAGAAAATGGGCTTTTTGTCCTAGGCGGGCCGAAGACGCAGCTGCATGACATTCTTTGGGCCGTCCATGACGGAAAAAACCATGGTAGAAGCGAGGGCACGGAAAATATCGGGGAGTTCCCGGTTACGGTGCGTGGTCGGGGGCCGAGCGATGCATGTTTCTCTCATACACGTACGCGCGTGGGTGCAAGGCGTTGGGCTCTAACTGAACCCGAGCGATTGCACTATAGGCTACGCGTTACACTGAACCCGATCGATCGATCCCTTGCTGTTAACTGAACCCGAGTGATTCCTTCGCTACTACTACTAACTGAAGCCGATCGATGCTGCCTCTGGATGAACAGTGAGCGTTGTTGGGGGGTTTGAATGAACAGTTCCCGGTGGGGGTTGGATGAACAGGAACCCGTGGTAGTAGAGGCTGCCGCGCTGGATGAACAGTACCCCGATCGATCGAGCCGGTGGATGAACAGGACCCCATTGAGGGCTGGATGAACAGGACCCCGTGGAGGGCTGGATGAATAGGACCCCTTGGAGGGCTGGATGAACAAGACCCCGTGGAGGGCTGGTTGAACAGTAGCCGGTGGAGGGCTGGTTGAACAGTAGCCGGTGGAGGGCTGGATGAACAGTAGCCCGTGGAGGGGTGGTTGAACAGGACCCCGTGGAGAGGGCTGGTTGAACAGTAGCCGGTGGAGGCTGGACGAACAGGATTCCGTGGATGAACAGTCGCAGGTGGAGGCTGGAGGGGGTCGATGGTGAATGAATAGTAGCCCGTGGAGGCTGGAGGAGGTCTACGATGGAGATGAACAGTATCCCGTGGAGTCCCCTTTTGCGGTATGCCACACCCCTCCCGATGAACAGGACCCCTATTTCGACTGTAGCGCTCCAACACAAGTCCGTTTCCTCCGTTTTATGGTACGCCACACCCCTACCGGTCAACAGGACCCCGTTTCGACCGTAGGAGGTCCAACAGAAGTCCGTTTCCTCCGTTTTGCGGTACGCCGGACCCCTCCCGGTGAACGGACACTAGTAGAAAACGGAGCTTTAGCGCTGGTTCGTAAGGGCCTTTAGTGCCGGTTCCATAACTCGCACTAAAGGGTGGGCACTAAAGGCCCCCCCCTTTAGTACCGGTTCAACACGAACCGGCGCTAAAGTGCCACCACGTGGCGTGAGCTCGCGCCCTGGTATGGGGGACCTTTAGTACCAGGTTTTTTTTTGATTTTTTTTTCGATTTTTAATTTTTCTGAATTATTTGATGATTTAGTCTCTAATCACCTCTCTTAACTGCTCAAGTGTGGATCACTCATTCCAAATCATCTAACTTCCCGACCGGTCACCCATCCCTCTCACTACTCCAGCCCGAGCACGCTTAACTTTCGGGTTCTATTCTCCTTCGTTTCCGAGTCTGCACTTGTTGTTTTCCTGACAATAGTAAGATGTCAATCCTATTAACCCTGGAGTTTAGCTTGAGCATGAAGTCACACATTTCACCGTTTGAGTTTGAAACTATTATTCTAAAAAACAGTAATTATTTAGTAATGCTATTATTTTTTGAATAAGTTTGACCATAGTTTGACCACAGTTTGACCATAGTTTGAGCAGATTTGACAAAAATTCAAAAAATTGAAATAATTATTTAGTAACACTAATATTCTTGAATAATTATGTAGTAACATTAATACTTCTCGAATAAGTAGTTTGACCAGATTTTCGTGCTGAATTTTTTGATATATTATATGTTTTTTTCCGACATCGTATGCAAAAGTTATAGCCGTTTTACATTTTCCCTACACTTTTTGCAAAACATGTCCAAATTGTAGTTTTCAAATTTTCCTAACTAGTAGATGTAGTAATATAACTACCTCTCGAAGGATTTTGTTTTTTTGAAGTTTTTATCATTTTCTTTTGATTTTTTCAGAACTGAAATGGCGACACACGGGGGGGGGGGGGGGGGGGGGGGTAGACTTTGAAAATTGCCCTATAGTGCCGGTTTGTGTCACAAACCGGTACTATAGGTCAGACCCCTTTAGTACCGGTTCATGGCACGAACCGGTACTGAAGGTTAGACCTTTAGTACCAGTTTGTGCCACGAACCGGTACTAAAGGTGATCGTGGGGTCCCGGCCTGACGCCAGCCTGCCACCACCCCTTTAGTACCGGTTCGTGCCACGAACTGGTACTAAAGGTTCAACACGAACCGGCATTAATGCAAATACGTTCGAACCGGCACTAATGGTACCATTAGTACCGGGCCAAAATCAAACCGGCACTAATGTGCTTCATGTTTGACCCTTTTTCTACTAGTGGGATCCCGTTTCCACCTTGGCTGGTCGAACACAAGGCCGTTTCCTCCGTTCTACGGTACGCCAGACCTCGTTTCCATCGCCTGTTCCGTACAAGCCGGTTGGCTCCTAATGAACAGCACGCGTTCCGTTGCCTCCTGATGAACATGACGCATTCCGTTGCCTCCCTTTGAACACGAAGACGACACAGTTTCTCCGTTCCGACCCAGCCAGAGCCATGTACACGAGTCATGGCCGTACGTATGCGCGAGTAGGCATTCGAGAGCCGCCCGTATATACGTACGTGGTCATATTTACTTTCTTGCACCCTGGCCGCTATACGTACTCCCTCCGTCCTTCAAAGAGTGTACTTCCAACTTTCTTGGAAAGTCAATTTTTTTTATGTTTGACTGTATTTATACAATAATACACCAATATTTATGCCTTCAAATTAGTAGCATTTGATTCAATGATATAATATATTTTCATCATATACCTATTTGGTTTCACAAACATTGATATATGTTTGCACAAACTCGGTCAAACTTTCAAATAGTTTGACTCTCCAACAAAGTTGGAAGTACACTCTTTCAAGGACGAAGGGAGTACGTGTACATGCTATGTGCGTGCCTCTACTACCACACATGCACACCTCTACTACCACACGTGCGCGCCTCTACACCGACCAGTATGTCCGCACACGTTCGCGAACAGAATGACAACGCTACATATGCTTCGATCGGGTGGGTCCCGACTGTTAGGCACTTCCTTGCGTGCGAAGATGTAGCTGGTGGGTCCCAGCAGTCAGGGGGAGAAAACATTATTTTTAGGGTAAAAAGGATGCAGTTGCATGCATGCGTCCATGGCTGTGGTGTGTCCCCACTGGCAGCCTCTCACGTACAGTCATCTTCCGATGACTCTCGGTTGTTGACTAAGTTGACCACACCGTGCCGAGCGCACCAAGGCCGGTGGACGACGGTGAGGCCCCAGACTGGAACGACCCAGAGATGGGAAAGACGCAGCAATGGAGTCGCAGATGGAGAGGAGCGGGAAAGTACCACGACGTCCGGAGTCCACGGATTCGTCAAGTTCCACTATGAGATGTACAACTACCGTGGACCCCGAAGACCTCGGATTCACCAAGTTCCCACGACGACAAGTGTAACCCATCGGATCGCCAAGTTCTGTTACAGTTGAAGGTCGTTGAGTGAACAAACTACCAACGACGTGTACAACTACTCCGTGAACATGTACCACTACCGGCGAGGACCGATAGTACCACTACTATGATCATCGTGGAACGACTACTTCCTCTACTTCCCTCGACGAACTCGAACCCTCCCATTTGCAAGCTTTGAAGGTATAACCCCGAGACGACGCCCGTGAATGAATGAATGCATGTTGTATGAGATGCACCCTTGTTCACCTCGAGTCCGAACTGTCGATGCACGTTGCCCCTCTTTTGCCTTGCCGCCGACATGTGGGACACCCGGTATCCGGGATCACTCCCCATCACTCTTGCATGTTTCGTGCACCCGCACTTGTCCCTTTGCACCAGCATCTCAATTGAGTTGCCGGATCACCGGAATGTTGCCATGGTAACATTTCTGTTTCACCGCTATGGCACCCCTTTTTCCTTCCGCCATGGCGACAAATGCCTCATATCTTATCATGTCAACATTTCCATAAAACTTGCACAAACTTGCACATGTCATCCTCATCATGATAATAACATTTAAAATGTTTAAAATTGTTGTTGCATTAAATTGCTAATGCACATGAGGATTTACTATAATTGTTGTTTGATGTTTCCGGCCTCATTTAAAATGCCTAACTGTGTATTTTATTTATGCTTCATCTCTTTCCATGTTTAACAACATTTAATATTGATGAGTACATAACTGAGAGAGAACCAAATAAGTCATGTGGTGTTTCGTCAATATGCAACTCGTTGCATATTGAGCTCCACTTAACTTGTAGTTTTGCTTGTGCACTTTGCCATGCCATGCCTCATTAAACCGGACATGCATCATACTTGGTTGCGCATCATGCCATGTTATGAGATAGTCATTTACTTTGTTGCTTGCTTCTTTCCGGGTTGATTCTCTCATTAGCTTCGGTTTCGTTCCGGAGTTGTGAGGTTTCGTTCGACTACATCCGTTTATCTTCTTCATGGACCCATTCTTCCTCCTTGCGGGATCTTAGGCAAGATGACCATACCCTCGAAATCACTTCTATCTTTGCTTGCTAGTTGTTTGCTCTATTGCTATGCCGCGCTACCTACCACTTGCTATATCATGGCTCCCATATTGCCATGTCAAGCCTCTAACCCACCTTCCTAGCAAACAGTTGTTTGGCTATGTTACCGCTTTTGCTCAGCCCCTCTTATAGCGTTGCTAGTTGCAGGTGAAGATGAAGTTTGTTCCTTGTTGGAACATGGATATGTTTGGGATATCATAATATATCTTATTTACTTTAATGCATCTATATACTTGGTAAAGGGTGGAAGGCTCGTCCTTATGCCTGGTGTTTTGTTCCACTCTTGCCGCCCTAGTTTCCATCATACGAGTGTTATGTTCCTTGATTTTGTGTTCCCTACACGGTTGGGTGTTATGGGAACTCCTTGACAGTTCGCTTTGAATAAAACTCCTCTAGCAAGGCCCAACCTTGGTTTTACATTTTCCTAACAACCTAAGCCTTTTTCTCTTGGGTTTCTGGAGCCCGAGGGTCATCTTTATTTTAACCCCCCGGGCCAGTGCTCCTCTGAGTGTTGGTCCAACCTGTCAGCCGCTGGTGGCCATCAGGGGAAACTCTGGGCTAGCCTACCGGAAGTTTGGACAATCCGGTGTGCCCTGAGAACGAGATATGTGCAGCTCCTATTGGGATTTGTCGGCACATCTGGGCGGCTTTGCTGGTCTTGTTTTACCATTGTTGAAATGTCTTGTAACTGGGATTCCGAGTCTGATCGGGTCTTCCTGGGAGAAGGAATATCCTTCATTGACCGTGAGAGCTTGTGATGGGCTAAGTTGGGACACCCCTGCAGTGTTTTGAACTTTCTAAAGTCGTGCCCGCGGTTATGGGCAGATGGGAATTTGTTAATGTTTGGTTGTAGAGAACTTGAAACTTAACTTAATTAAAATGCATCAACCACGTGTGTAGCCGTGATGGTATCTTCTCGGCGGAGTCCGGGAAGTGAACACGGTTCTTGTGTTACATTTGGACGTAAGTAGCTTTAGGATCATTTCTTGATCACTTCTAGCTTCTCAACCATTGCGTTGCTTCTCTTCTCGCTCTTATTTGCGTATGTTAGCCACCATATATGCTTAGTGCTTGCTGCAGCTCCACCTCACTACCCTTTTCCTACCCATCATCTTAAATAGTCTTGATCTCGCGGGTGTGAGATTGCTGAGTCCTCGTGGCTCGCAGATACTTCCAAACAGTTGTAGGTGCCGATGATACAAGTGCAGATGATGCAACCCAGCTCAAGTGGGAGCTCGATGAAGATCTTGATCGTTGTTTAGTTTCGTTTCCTGTTGATCAGTAGTGGAGCCCAGTTGGGACGATCGGGGATCTAGCATTTGGGGTTGTCTTCTTTTGCTTTGGTTCCATAGTCGGACCTTGATTGTATTCTGGATGATGTATGTTTAACTTGTATTTGTGTGAAGTGGCGCTTGTAAGCCAACTCTTTATCCCCTTCTTATTCAGTATGTGGGATTGTGTGAAGATTACCCCTCTTGCGACAAACCTACCATGTGGCTATGCCTCTAAGTCATGCCCCGACACGTGGGAGATATAGCCGCATCGTGGGTGTTACAAGTTGGTAATTGGAGCCTTCCTCGACTTAGGAGCCCCCTGCTTGATCGAATCGCTGACGTTATTGAGTCTAGAACAAAATGTTTTGATTCTTAGGATTATATATATCGGAGAGTAGGATTCTTTTTACTCCTCAGTCCCTTCGTCACACTGGTGAGGCCTCCTGATGTAGAAGTTTTGACTCTCCTCTCCTCAAATTTCACTAAAAAAATTTAGGATCACGTGGGTATCATGGAATCGTTCCAATGATTTTGTGACGAGAACATTGTTCTTGGTGCCTCTTGACATTTAGGGGTTGTGGCAGTGTCCCGGGGAGTTGAGCTCTGAGGTGTTGTCGTCACAATTTTATCGTTGCAGTTCTGGAATACCTGAGTTCGCCGACATAAAAAATCTCTTTTATGCAGTTGTTGGTGAGATAACCTCGATGCGACCCAGTACTGGGACGGGAGTTCGGGAGTATTGCCGTAACTCATATAACGTATGCTTTTTGAAGGTTGAGGTAAATGATTTCTGAAGGTTTCTTGGTTATGTGTTGAAGGATGGATACAGCTAGATGTTGGATTTTTTTAGTTTTGGATGAGATATTATGCTTCCCCTGTATCCCCAACACCTAATTACATAACCAGAAAGTTTTGAGAGTTTATAAGTGGGAATTCAAGTAGCACGTAGGATATCTTTCCAACAGACACATGATACGATGTGGGGTCTATCATATGTTTGTTTCCGGCTTATTTTGCAAGCCAATCCTTTGTTTTGTTTTGAGTTGTGGTATTCGAGTTGCTTCAATGTCAAGTGTTGATTCCATACCATTCCTAAGCTATGTTCTCACATTCCTATGTGAATACTAATCCTTCATGATAATCGAGATTGTCATGCCAATTCTTTTTCAACCGGCGTGTTTCTCTTCAAGTGGATCCGATCATTTTCAACATCCGCAAGATTAACTCAAAGTCTTCTTAATGTTATTTGTTTCATCCGTCTCTAAGTTGCCTTTGTTTTTCCCGCCCTCCCACCCTTTTTCTTCAAGGACTCAGATTTCTTAATCAAGTATCAATTTCATTCATGTGAAGACTCTTCATCCTTTTCCTTCAATCTTCTTACCTGGCGATTCTCATGAAGATACTAAGGAAGCCTCAAGTTCATCATTCTTCATTCTTTTCTTCCCCGGTGGATTCAATCTAAGATTTCGGTGTTAATCTTATCCCTTTCCTCATTTCACAATGTTTTATCATGCCGGTGCACCTCTTAATCATCCACTTCTCGCTATTCAATTTTTCCGGAGTGCTCAAGATATCTCAGAAGATTTGTGTCTCCATTATCAATCCGCTTAAGATATCTCAAGGTTGTTATCTCTTTTGATCCATTTAATTCAACTGGTGCTATCTCTCTTGTAAATCATTTCAACCGTGTTTTTCTTTGAGTGGGCCCAAACCCACAGGTTTTTCCCAGGTTCTTACCTGACTCATCTAATTTTTCCGGAGCTATTCTCAAATCCTTTTCCATGTTTGACGTAAGAATGAATTATCATCAGTCAAATGTCTTTCTCCAAGATCTTTCAAATTCTTTTCATTGTTGATTCAACCTTTATATTATTCTTTATTCCAGAGTGTCTCAACAATTCATGGTGGTGTTTCTCATCGTCACTCTCAACATTTGAAGACCGAAGAAGACCTTTTCCTCCAAATCTTATTCGTTCTCTCAGAGATGCGTGGTTCAAGCTTGATAGCATCCTCTCATAATTGTTTTCGATTGTGAGAATGCTTTTCACCCATCCGGAGCAATTCAGGAGTTTTTTCAGTTTGATTCTCTGGAGCCCATCATCTCAGAATTATTCATTCCAGCCTTCAGCTCTCGTTCTCCAAATCTTACCGGTGCATCTTTCAAATATCCTCTAATCAATTCATGATCTCTTCATTCTCATGTATCTAAATCCTAGCAAGTATCATCATTCGTTTTCAAATTCTTCTCGGTGTTTTGTGCCTTTGCTACTTTCATTTTCAAGTCTTACGGTGGTTTGCTCAAGATTCTCTTCCATGGTTATCATATTAATTCATTCGTTGTTTCAATCCTACCGGTGGTTCGTTGAAGATTTTCCCAAGTTTGCGCTATGCCTATCTTAATCCTTCTACAAGAATAAGTAGTATGCCGAATCCGTTGCTCGTCATCAATTTAATTGGTGAACGATAAGCATACAGTAAATCTTATTCTTGTTTCCTTGAAGTGATTAATTCCTTCTTCTGGAGTTTGTTCATGATGAATAAATTCTCGTTTTCAATTGTTTCATCTTTTCTTTTCCCGGAGTTCCAAGCTCTCATCATCACTAAGATCCATCTAATCATTGCAAGGCTTCAACCTTATTATTTTCATCCTTCATTTCGTTTGATCATTCTTTTATTACCGGAGTTATTCATGGAGGATCTACATGGTGGTTCATCAAGGATTCCTTTCATTCTTCAATTGTTCGTCAAGATTTCTCTCGAAGCTATGATCCGCCAAGCTATACTTCAAGTATTCCTCATCTTGCATTCAAGTGCAATTCTTTCTACCTTATCTTTTGAGGTGGTGTTATGTCATTCTTGACAATCTCCCTTCGTGGTTCATGATTCATAAGTTGTCCGGAATGACATATTTTAAACCCATCATTTTCAATTCGTTCATGAGATCCTTTGCAACCCATCAATCTCTTCATTGGAGTTATCTTGTGTTATATTTCACCTAAAGCCTATCCTAAGGGTGGTTGCGATTGTGGTGCTTATCAATGATACAATCTTCTCCTTCCTATCTCGGTGAAGAAGTTCTTCATCTCTTCTTTGTTCCCGATCAATCTTTAATTTCGGTGGCAGAACTTCACCTCATTTTTGAGATGTTTTCCATAAGCCCACTACAAGATTATTCGTATCATTGTTGGTCTTTCCAACAACTCCGTTTTAACCTTCTTGGAAGGATGCTTTCAAATTCATTCGACATAGAAGATGTTGTTTTCTTCTTTGTTACTTTCAGTCCATTCTATCTTTTGTTCTGGAGGCATTATGATGTTGCACACTTTGATCCATCATCCCATTTTTTTCGAAGATCATGTTCTTTCCTTTGCTTATCCATTTAACCGGAGTGTCGTGTTTTCATTCGAGCTCTCTCATTTTATGAAGTTTTACCTCCCTTCTTAACCAGAGTGCTATCTGAAATCGTTCTTACCCCTTGCGCCATTCTTTCAATAGTTTCGGAGGTAGTGTGTTGTTGATCCCATCAAGTAACCTCTCATCTTGTCAAGTTCATGTTGTGTTCTTTGAATTTACAGTCGGAGTGCTGTCCAAATTATATCATTCTTATTCCTTCTCTATCTTGTTTTAACCGGAGTGTTGTATCTATCATTTCTCTTCTAACCGGTGTCTCATCCAAGTGCTTTCATTTTGTCAAGTTCATATTCTATGCCTTCCATTTTCCAACCGGAGTGTTGTCGTAATTGATCCTTATCGTTCTTTGTACATCTCGTTTCAACCGGAGTGCTTGCATGCACTTCTTGTCCACTGCAACCCTTTTCTTATGTCATTCAACCTACAAGGCTCTAGTAATGTTCCTTGTTCCTCTTTTTTTCTAACAGAGTGTTTTTCAACTTTGTTCATCTCCATTGTATTCTTATTTCAATGGTTTAACCTCTCAAGGTTCTCTGGTTTCACTCGTTTTTCAAAGAAGCAACTTTGTTTGACCTCTTCCTCTTCCGCTTTCTCTCCGCATATCTGATTGCCTCATTTTCGCTAACACAACCGCCTTCAGGCACCGAGATGTCGGCTAAGGGTTGTCTTGTTATTGCGGAGACACCCTGCGTAGTATCTACAAAGGGGTAGAAGCCGACGATGGGCCACTTTCAACTGATAAACGGTCGCAACAGAGTCAAAATAAACATATCATCGTCATTTGTATTTAATATACAAGGGCTTCCTTCCGTAATCATCGTTATAAAGCCATAAATATGCATCAATTTGACTTAAGATTTTTGCCAAGCTGGGTTGCTGGCTCCTGTGCTTACCCCTACGTTCCCGATTGTTCGGCTAGGCGGTAAAGGGAGCATCTCTGTTATTGTTACTACCGGGTCAACCGAGTTAGTACCTCAGACTGGGTGAAGCCGAAAGCTTGCGATCTTAAAGGATCACACTGGTCGGCAACGACGGAAGTGAAAATTTTGGTTCATTAATACCATAGAGTTTGGGAACTTTCCCCGAACTAAATCCTCAATATTTTTGTGACGCCCCGAGACCGACGCTCCAGACGGCTTCCATGTTTTTTTCGTTGTTGTCATGTGTTTCATTTGTTTGTTGTTTTCATCATGTCATCTTTTTGCAATGCATCATGTCATAAATCTTTTGCATCTCAACTAAATAAATTGTGTGGATCTTTGATCCATTTAAATCGAGGGAAGAGTGACTTCTCTTTATAACATATGCTCCTAATATTTAGGGAGCTATTATAAATATTCCATTAATTTGGAATCACCAAAACACACTTGCAAGTAATTCCCCGGGCATTTGTTATCTCACATCTTGACCTCAAACGTTGTCCATAAATTCTTTCATCACTTCTCCAATCTCCACCAAAATTCCCAACATTTTGGACTTCTCAAACACCCCATTCCTATTCAAATACATTTGAAACAAATTCAAATGAATTTGAATTCAATTCTTGCAATCTTGCCACTTCTTTTTTTTTCTGGGATCATACACATTCTTGTGAGTCCGGGAATATAACTCCCATGCCCAAATTCCATCCCTAACCCTCTCTTTCTATTTTTCTTCTTCTATCTATTTTCTTTTCTCTTAATGGTTTAGAGAAGAGAGTAGAGAGAGACAGAGAGCCCAGCCAATGAGGACCAACCAACAACTCACCCATACCCGCAGGCCGCAAACTTGCAGCTGGGCCGGCCTTTAGGCCCAGCCGCCCCACCTACACCTAACCCTAGCGAACCCCTAGGCCCGACCGGACCCTCGTCCTCTCCCTCGTTCCCTCGCGCCGCCTCCTACCCGATCGATCTCTCCCTCTCCCTCGTCTCCACCCCGTCACCAGGAGAGCGCACCCGCATCGCTCGATCCCCTCCTCCTCTCTTCCACCTCGACTGCTCACTATTCCCCTCGTCCTCTCCCTCGTTCCCTCGCGCCGCCTCCTACCCGATCGATCTCTCCCTCTCCCTCGTCTCCACCTCGTCGCCAGGAGAGCGTACCCGCATCGCTCGATCCCCTCCTCCTCTCTTCCACCTCGACTGCTCACTTTTCCCCTCGTCCTCCCTCCAGCGCAGCGCTGCGCCCGAACCCCTCGTCCTTCTCCTCCAGCCGCTGTAGCTTTCCTCAAGGCATCCCCGCTGCCGCCTAACCTTGCCCGACCTGCTCCTCTCTGCTCCTCCGCGGGAGTCATCCCGAGCTCGCCGCGCTGCCGCATTGCCAGGGACGTCGAGCGACACCTCGCAACTCCACCGGCGACTTCGACCTCCATGCCTCGTCCTCGATGCCTCATTCCCGAGACCTGAGTTGCCGCCGCCTTGCTCCTCCCTCGCCATCCTCTCACCGGTGAGCAGCACCAGCAGGTTGTCCTCGACGCCGCTGCGACCGGCAGGAACTCGTCCGCCTCTGCCCGTCCTCTATTCCCGCCTACACGCCTCCACCGTCATAGGACCTTCTCGCTGCCAGCAAGCATCCACACCTCCGCCTCGTCGCCGCTCCTCCTCCCGCTCATCTCTGACACCAGGAGCCCGAGCCCCGACCACCCGCGACCCTGCCTCCACTGAATATCCCCGGACAGGAGAAATTTTGAACTACCAAGTACCCTTGGATTCGTCAAGACCGCCAAGTACCACGACCCGCAAGACCAACGACGCCTGAACGAGTGCTCCCGACCGAGACATTTGTGCTGCTACGTTTTGGACACGCCAAGTCCCTCGGGTCGGATGCGTCAAGACCGCCCCGGTTGTTGCGAAGTACCACGATGTCCGGAGTCCTCGGATCCATCAAGTTCCACTATGAGATGTACAACTACCATCGACCTCGAAGACCTCGGATTCACCAAGTTCCCACGACGATAAGTGTAACCCGTCGGATTGCCAAGTTCGGTTACCGTCGCAACCATGTACAACTACTTCCACGAGGATACCAGAACAACTACCGCCGTCGAAGGTCGCTGAGTGAACAAACTACCGACGACGTGTCTCGGTCATGTCTACATAGTTCTCGAACCCGTAGGGTCCGCATGCTTAACGTTCGGTAACGACCGGTATTATGAGTTTATGTGATTTGATGTACCGAAGGTAGTTTGGAGTCCTGGATAAGATCGGGGACATGACAAGGAGTCTCGAAATGGTTGAGACGTAAAGATTGATATATTGGACGACTATATTCGAACATCGGAAAGGTTCCAAGTGATTCGGGTATTTTTTAGAGTACCGAGGAGTTACGGGAAGACGGGGAAGAAGTATTGGGCCCCATGGGCCAAGTGGCGGAAGAGAGGAGGCAGGGCGCGCGGCCCCCCTAGCCCAAACCGAATTGTACAAGGAGGCCGACCCCCCTTTCCTCCTTTCCTCCCTCTCCTTCCTTCTCCCCTTCCCCTTCCTTTCCTCCTCCTAGTAGGAGTAGGAAAGGGGAGTCCTAGTCCTACTAGGAGGAGGACTCCTCCTCTTGGTTCTCCCTAGGAGGGCCCGCCGGCCTCCCCCTTTCTCCTTTATATACGGGGGCAGGGGGCACCCTAGAACACACAAGTTTAACATTGATCCCTTAGCCGTGTGTGGTGCCCCCCTCCACCATAATCCACCTCGATCATATCGTAGCGGTGCTTAGGAGAAGCCCTGCGTTAGTAGCAACATCATCACCGTCATCATGCCGTCGTGCTGACAAAACTCTCCCATGAAGCTCTGCTGGATCATAGTTCGTGGGACGTCATCGAGCTGAACGTGTGCTGAACTCGGAGGTGCCGTGTGTTCGGTACTTGGATCGGTCGGATCGTGAAGACGTTCGACTACATCAACCGCATTCTCATAACGCTTCCGCTTACGGTCTACGAGGGTACATGGATGATACTCTTCCCTCTCGTTGCTATGCATCACCATGATCTTGCGTGTGCGTAGGATTTTTTTTGAAATTACTACGTTCCCCAACAACAATAGGAGGGAAAGTGGAGAGCTTTACCCTTTCATTAGTATTTCTTTTATATTCTAATGGTTTTCACATCTTTCTATAGCTGGCAATATAAGAATTCTCATTGCAATTTACCACGCAAAACATATAGATTTCTTTAAGAGTAGTTTCAACATGGTCGGTGAATATGAACGCTTTAAACCAACTATTTTATGTGACAATTCTTCACACCCCAAAAATAAATAAAGTTCATTATAAAGTTCAAGGGTGATCAAGTTATTGCAATATTTGGTCACGATTCGATCATGAAAAAGCATGCATTGGAAATTAAGATGGCCAACTCCATTGCAAAGTTCACAAGTAATAGGATGAAGAGAGCATAATTTTGTATCACCTTAAGCTACCGATTGGTTTCATCATGTTTATGCTTCTTACAATATCTATCATCCCTATAAGGCATGTCTTCACAAACTCTATTCACTCCACAAAAATTGACATGCTTTTAAGAAACTTCTTTCTCATGACTAGTGCAATCCCCATTGGCATCATGAATATTCATAGAAAGCACACTAACAACATTGCAATCATATTTATCATTCAAAGATTTAGTGCCAAACATTTTATAGACTTCTTCTACTAACACTTGAGCACAATTTTCCTTTCCATCATTTTCATGAAAGACATTAAAAAGATGAAGCATATGAGGCAACCTCAATTCCATTTTTTGTAGTTTTCTTTTATAAACAAAACTAGTGATAAACAAGAAATTAAAGATTCAATTGCAAGATCTAAAGATATACCTTCAAGCACTCACCTCCCCGGCAATGGTGCCAGAAAAGAGCTTGATGTCTACTACGCAACCTTTCTTATTGTAGACGTTGTTGGGCCTCCAAGTGAAAAGTTTTGTTGGATAGTAGCAATTTTCTCTCAAGTGGATGAGCTAAGATTTATCAATCCATGGGAGGTGTAAGATGAAGATGGTCTCTCTCAAACAACCCTGCAACAAATAACAAAGAGTCTCTTGTGTCCCCCAACACACCCAATACAATGGTAAATTGTATAGGTGCACTAGTTCGGTGAACAGATGGTGATACATGTGCAATATGATTGGTAGATATAGTTTTTATAATCTGAAAATATAAAAGCAGCAAGGTAGCTAGTAACAAAAGTGAGAAAAACGGTATTGCAATACTTGGAAACAAGGCCTAGGGTTCATACTTTCACTAGTGCAAGTTCTGTCAACAATGATAACATAATTAAATCACATGGAAATCCCTCAACGTGCAACAAAGAGTCACTCCAAACTTCCTATCGCAGGGAACATAAGATGAAATTGCTTGTAGGGTACGAAACCACCTCAAAGTTATTCTTTCCGATCAATCCATTGAGCTATTCCTATAAGTTCCACAAACAGCCCTAGAGTTTATAGTAAAATAACGCCATATGACACACATCAATCAACCCTAATGTCACCTAGATACTCCAATGTCACCACAAGTATCCGTGGGTCAATTATACGATATGCATCAAAGAACTTCAGATTCATAATATTCAATCCATCACAAAGAACCTCAAAGAGTGCCCCAATATTACTACCGTAGAAACAAGGACTAAAACATGCATCAACCCCTATGCATAGATTACCCCAATATCACCTCGGGAATCCGCGAGTTGAGTGCCAAAACATACGTCAAGTGAATCAATAGAACACCCCATTGTCACCACGGGTATCCCATGCAAGATATACATCAAGTGTTCTCAAATCCATAATAGTATTCAATTCGATAATAGTGAAACCTCAAAGGTAAAACTCAATTCATCACAAGAAGATAGAGGGGGAGAAACACCATATGATTCAACTATAATAAGAAAGCTCGCGGTACATCAAGATTGTGCCATATCAAGAACATGAGAGAGAGAGAGAGAGATCAAACACATAGCTACGGGTACATACCCTCAGCCCCGAGGGTTTACTACTCCCTCCTAGTCATGGAGACCACCGGGATGATGAAGACCACCACCGGTGATGGTTTCCCCCTCCGTCAGGGGGCCGTAACGGGCTCCCGATTGGTTTTTTGTTGCTACAGAGGCTTGCGGTGGCGGAACTCCTGATCTAGGTTTATTTCTGGAGGTTCCGGGATTTATAGGAATTTTGGCGTCGGTTTCATGTCAAGGGGGTCCACGGGGCAACAGCAAGGCAGGGATGTGCGCCCTCCACCCTTGTGGCTGCCTCGGGACTCCTTTGGTCCATCTCAGATGCCCCGTGGGTCTCTTCTGGTCCATAAAAGTCACCGTAGATTTTCAGCTCGTTTGGACTCTGTCTGATATTCCTTTTATGTAAAACACAAAAAAGGGAAAACAGAAACTGACAATGGGCTCTAGGTTAATATGTTAGTCCCAAAAAATAATATAAAATAGCATATTAATGCATATAAAACATCCAAAACGGATAATATAATAGCATGGAACAATGAGAAATTATAGATACGTTGGAGACGTATCAGTGGGGTGGATATGAGGATGCGCGGGAACGCCTGCCACGTTGGATCCAACCTACTCTCGCCCACCCGAGCCCACATAAATTGGACACTATCTGCACTCTAGATGAAACCCTAGTCGCATTCCACTCCACTCCACTCCCCCAGCTACAATGCCAAGCTCATCTCTAGCTTTCTCCTCCATGGCGGCAACTGGATCCGACTCCGAGATGTCCGGATCCGAGGACTGGTAGCTCATCCCATGTATCCCAGAGGAGAAGATGACCATCTGCACTGCTCTCCGCCACTCTAGGGAGGAGTCCACCCTCCCAAGATATTTCGCGAGACGTCAGGAATCTGTTGCCCAAATGGTGCTCGGATATGGGGCTGATGGATCTTTGACGCGTCGCCAAAATAGTGGCCATCTGTGCCTCTATGAGTCGCCGCCATCCAAAATGGAGGCGCGGAAAGCCCGCTATGTGAGGCAGTTGGTGCGGCTTCAAGTGGAGGTGACTTCGTCAGCCCTCGTGGCGAAGGCGGCTGTCGGTGTTCTAGGACCGGGGGTGCCCAGACTTGTCTTCCTGCAGCCCGTGGCATGGCTCCACCAGCAGCCTGGTACGACCCAGTTTGGCAGAAACAACACAAGACCCTCATGAGGCAGACGACACCAAGACCTCCCGGGGGATGGCCCCGCTAGGATGGCTCTCGAGGAGCGGAGATATCAAGGCAAGGCGCACCTCGCTAGGTTCACATGACGCGAGCCATGACGACCAAGTCCAGGTGGGCGCTAGAGGGTGCAGCGTGCCAGTTTACCATTTGGTGCTAAGGGGGAAAGCGCAGGCGGGGAGTCCCGAGGAATCAAGAAAAGGTTCCCATATAGGTGCAACAAGATCAAGACCGCCTGGATGGCAGGACATAGGTCATCACGGAGCCCACGACAGCGTCATCACCAGAGCCTTTGCAGGCGAAGACTACTTTTCTCAGGATAACTTGTACTAGTTGTCCCCCTTTGAATTTGGCTGTTGAGGGATCCCTTCCTGCCTAACATTTGGGAAGAGGACCAAGGCCACTATAAATAGGACTTAGCCACCACCATAGAGGGGGATCGACCCATCGAGCTATCGGATCCTTTCCACCCTGACCAACTCACCGGCTCATCTAGCTCAAGAACACCTCACCTCCCGAGGCTGTTCATCCATTGTACTAATTCATCCTCAGCCCCTCGAGGCAATCCACCACAAAGCTGGAGTAGGGTATTACACCGCAAGGTGGCCCAAACCAGGATAAATCTCTGTGTCTCTCGTTCTTTGGGTTCATCGAGCTAGGCCGTGGGATCGTTGGCGAGAGAGCTAGGGAGAGAGTGTTCTTCATATGCACCCAGTGTTCGAACCTCTCAAGGGTCTGCGGAGCCCTGAATCCAACATTTGGCGCGCCATGTAGGTGTGCATAGAAGCTTCGTGTCTCCGTCCGCTCCGCTCGCTTCGCTCCCCCGTTCTGCCCTCATGGCGAGCACCGCTCCTCCGTCCAGGCCAATAGGCGCATGCGGAGGCGCCGTATGGCTCCAGGCCTTCGCCCCTGCCTTGCGGCAGGTACGATGGTCGCACAACTTCAAGACAGAGATGCCACCTCGCTACGATGGCACGGCGGACACAGCGAGCTTCCTCCTGGCGTATGAGGCCGTTTGGGCAGAAGGCGGCGATGACAAGGTCATGGATAATTGGTTCCCCATGGCCCTCACGGGCATACCACGCGCCTGGCTTCTCAGTCTGCCGGAGTCTTCTATGGCCTCCTGGGTGGCGCTGCGAGGCCTCTTCATCATGCACTTCACGGCAACGCCGCCCCATGCCGTCGTAGCACTCTCGATGGTTCTCAGGCGCCTCCCTCGGACCGCCATGTCAGGCAGTTCTTCGTCAAGAAGGTGCCGCATGTGTGCGATAGGGAGCCCCTCCGGGGTGGGCGGCACCTGAGGCCGACCTCGCCTTCGACTCGGAAGACCATCCAGTGTTAACCGCGGGCGCGGGTTTGCTCCGGATGCTCTGCACCCCCACCATCTGTAACGTGGAAGCCTTTGGCTTGCTCCACGTGTCACGTGGCCAGCTCCGCCCCATCGAGCCGTTCTTCGGGGTCGTTGACGGCTCCACCAGCTCCCTAGGGCAGATCTGCCTCCCCGTCACCTTCGGTACCCACGACAACTACCACACCGAGCTCATTGATTTCGACATCGCCCGTATCGGCCTCCCGTACAATGCCATCCTCGGGTACCTGGCCTTAGCCAAGTTCATGGCAGCGACCCACCCCGCCTATAGCCTCATGAAGATGCCAGGAAGCAGCGGCGTCCTCACCGTGGCCGGGCACACCAAGGAGGCACTGGCGGCTCTCAATCTCGCCTTTAGGGCCGCGGCTGCCGCGCGCCGGAAGCAGGAGAAGCCCTTGAGGCCCCTGGGGCTGCTCCGGCGCAGAAGAAGTAGCTGTTCTCTTAGGACCGAGCCAAGATGAAGCAGGTGCCAATCGACCAAGATGGGGCATCGGGAGCTACCTTCACCATAGGTGCCAACCTCGGCCCAGACCAAGAAAAGGAGCTGATCGATTTCTTGCGCGCAAACAAGGAGGTGTTCGCGTCGGAGCCCAAGGATCTGGCTGGAGTCCCAAGGGGGGTGATTGAGCATCACCTCAATGTATGCCCAAATGTACGCCTAGTGAAGCAGAAGGCATGGCGGCTGTCGGTGTCAAAACCGGTGGATCTCGGGTAGGGGGTCCTGAACTGTGCGTCTAAGGCAGATGGTAATTAACAGGAGGCAGGGGACACGATGTTTACCCAGGTTCGGGCCCTCCTGATGGAGGTAATACCCTACGTCCTGCTTGATTGTTCTTGATAATATGAGTAGTACAAGAGTTGATCTACCACGAGATCAAAGAGGCTAAACCCTAGAAGCTAGCCTATGGTATGATTGTATGTCATCCTATGGACTAAAACCCTCCAGTTTATATAGACACCGAAGGGGGCTAGGGTTACACAAGGTCGGTTACAAAGGAGGATATATACATATCCTTATTGCCTAGCTTGCCTTCCACGCCAAGTAAAGTCCCATCCGGACACGAGATGAAGTCTTCAATCTTGTATCTTCATAGTCCAGCAGTCTGGCCAAAGGATATAGTTCGGCTGTCCGGAGACCCCCTAATTCAGGACTCCCTCAGTAGCCCCCGAACCAGGCTTCAATGACGTTGAGTCTGGCGCGCAGTATTGTCTTCGGCATTGCAAGGCGGGTTCTTCTGCAAATTTTGAATGTATGTTAAGTAGTGTGATGTCCCATAAATGTTGGACTTCTTGGCTTTTGTGCTCAATAAGGGCTATCTTCCACGCGTTGAACGAATACGAGGAGCCAGGGCGTTTTTACATTAGCCCCCTAGCCAGGTAAATAAATTGTTTATTAAAGGTATGGGGATTCCTAGATCCAATCCATACCATCCTCCCACGGCGAGAATCCATCGGAGCGCGCTTCGGAAAAAACAACTCCAACATGGCCGACCACCGCAGCTCCTCCTCCCGCCCTCATAGCCCTAAGCCCGGTGATTGGGAGAGGTGTTCAGTCCCGCATAGTCGATTAGTAGAGCTACAGACTAAGGGATTTCTCCCTCCAGCGTATATGGTCCCTGTCCGAGCTGGGATCGCCACGTATAATGGCGGGGAGCAAGCGGAGAGCTTCCCCAGCCCCTCTAAGGGGGAGCGGGTGTGCCTTGTTCCTTACTTACTAAGGGGACTCGGATTTCCTATTCATCCGTTCCTCCGCGGGCTCCTGGAGTTTTATGGTCTCCAACTGCATAATTTTACCCCTGCTTCCATATTACACATCGCCGGCTATGTTGCCCTTTGCGAGCTATTTCTGGGCTGCGAGGCTCATTTCAAGCTGTGGAAAAGGTTATTTTGCCTTGTGCCCTCCACACAGAAGGGGTCACTTTATCAAGTGGGCGGAGCCGAAATATGGTGCATCGCCAAAACCGGATACCTGTCCGGTACTCCGAAGAAGACGTCCAAAGACTGGCCTTCGGAGTGGTTTTATATGGAGGACGTCTCCCTTCCAGATCTTGTTCGGCGGGGTCTTCCTGAGTTCAACAATGCTCCTCCAAAGAAACGCCGAAGCTGGCGCCCACGGAGCCCCCAGGAGAAAGACAACGGAGAAGTCCTTTACCTGATGAACCAGATTAAAGCGCTGGCTCGATCAGGATTGACAGTAATCGAGGTTATGTCAATATGCATAATGCGGGGAGTGCAGCCACTTCAATATTGAGGGCACCCCCTGTGGTGTTTTAACGGGGAAGATGATGCCACCCGTTGCGGGCGTAAGGGACCGGACTCCGCTGCCGCTTTAGCAAAAGTTATGTCCGAGTTGTTCAAGGGAGAGGAAGAGGAGTTCATCCGTATCAAGCCACGGGATGGATTCTCCATGTACAACCCTCCAAGCTGGGTCAGTTATACCTCTTTACTCCCATTCTTCCCGCATTCTTCGTCGTAGGTACTCACCTTGCCATTTTACGGTATGAACTGTGAAAAGCTGTAAGGGAGGTCAACAACCCATCTCCACAACCAAAGGACCCTGGCCGGGCCCTCGGTCCCGGACTCGAAGAGGATCCGGACATATTCGTGGAGCTGATAGACAGGAAATTCTATCAATTGAGCTGCGATGATGCCATGGTGCCCATAACGGCCGACTATCCCGGACTGCTCCTTGAGTCGAACGTAAGAAAAATCAAAATCCCAACTCCCAAAAATAGGATCCCCTTTTAGACACTTCACCTCCCGTACAAAACAGTGTTTTACAAGGAAGGCATTCAGGACACCCAGCCGAACCCGCAGCAACTCGCCAACAAGAGACACTGAAGCCGGGTAGGCCAAAAAGGAAGGCGGTCAGGATGGAGACGCCGGCGCAGATGTATGACACAAAACCTCGCTCCGTGGTTGTCGTCTTTCTCAAAATGCAATGACATCCATGCTTCTTTAATAGAAAAAACGCTCGCCAGAGTATATCCGGAGAGGCTGCCGATCATGCTTCCACCAGTCAGGCTCCAGGGCCGGACACAGAGGTGGAGGCCAACATGGGGCGGACGTCGGATGCTCCTCCTACAGAGGATGCGGATAGACTATCCGCTACAAATTCAGAAGTGGAGAGCGCCAAGCATCATAGGTGTCGCCAGGCCGTACTCCGTGATGCTTGCTTCTCACCAGAGGCATTTGATGCCTTCAATTCTGGAGACGCGTACCTCCGTGCTGCTCAAAATGGTCTAGCCAGAGCCACGGACCAGTATGTAAGGGATATACAGGTAAGAAAATATGACGATTATATGTATCTGTAGCCCCTGAGACTTGAAACAGTTGACGCAACTGATTTAAGGATCATTATTTGTGCAGGTTCTTACGGAGAAGAATTCCCAACTGTCTCAAGAGCTGGACGAATGCAAGGCCCAGCTGGAAGCCGCTGTTGCTGCATTGAAGGAGTCCAAAAAGGGTCCCCCTGGTAACTTTTTTGTCTATTGCAAAGAATATCGGTACCAAGTAGTATGCGGCATGTATGCACACCTAACAATAGATGTTGCAGGTGGCCCCGGAGGGAATCCGGAGGCCGTGGAGGCGGATACGACACGTGATGATCAACAGCGAAATGCTGGCGAGCGCGTGCTGACGCGAGTCAGGCAGGAGAAAAATGA
This sequence comes from Triticum aestivum, assembly GCF_018294505.1. NCBI lineage: Eukaryota > Viridiplantae > Streptophyta > Magnoliopsida > Poales > Poaceae > Triticum > Triticum aestivum. Next base: position 530,172,524 of record NC_057809.1, on the reverse strand, counting down.
TATCCAAGATGCCAATATCTGGCTGGGCGTGGAACTGAAGGATGTCCGAGCCCAGCTTGCGGACTCCGTGAAGGAGAATAAACGGCTTCAGCGTGGCATTTTTAGTAAGTGCTTGAACGAACTTTTTAAAGGAGTTCGGCGGAGAAGCCTGCTAACAGCATTATGTCTACAGGTATGCTGACGGGTCGTCCCGCGGAGGAGATGCCTGGGTCTTCGGGTGATCTTCTACCAGAGCTCTCACAACTTCACGAACATGTTCGGCAGGTGATGCAGAGTTTTGCTCAAGCCTTGTGGCCATCCGCGTCCCCGCCAGGAGGCATGGGGGAGCTTATAGGAAAGCTCAAGGGAGCGCGGCGGCGCTTCTGATTATGAAAAATATTAGCCTGCCGACAAGGTGCGAGGGAAGCCTGGGCTATGGTGAAGACATGATATACCAAGGCTGACCCAAACCACATGGTCGAGGTCGAACCTGTGGGTCCCGATGGGAAAGAGATCCCCGTCAGTATAGTGTATGATAAAGTAGAATTAGCCGCAAAGTATTCCCAACAGGATTGTAGGCTAGACAGCCTGTTGGAAGGTATAGAAGAAGAATTTAATCAGTCTTAGTGACTGTGTACTTCAAGTGACATATGTAATTTCCCTAGCCGGATTGTAAATCATTTGTCATGGCGGACCTTTTCGCTTCAACCTCTGGAGCCGATAGTCCGGAGTGTATCCGAATACCCACTCGGTTAGATAAAAACCGGGGTATGCATGGAAACCAGGCGTAGGGGTCATAAGTGCTTGAACAGACAAGTACCCAACTGGCTATGTTATATTACATGGATAGTAAGAAACATCTTCCAGGGAGAATAGTTCCGTTAAGGGTTCTGTTCCCTGGGTACGCATGCCCTAATGTCAATGTCCGAACTGCGAGATGCAGGTTAAAAACATCTGGGGGCGTGTAGTAATTTAAATAAAAGTCATCCTTTATTCACCGACCGAATATTCCCTTAAGAACGCTAGCTTTCGGCTTCACCCAGTCTAAGGTACACATCCGGCTGACCCGGCAGTAGCAATCGCAGAGTTGCTCCCCTTATGCCCACAAGAGCCAGGCAACCCAGCCTGGCCAAAACTTAAGTCATATCGATGCATATAATGGCGAAAAAGGGTACATGCGGAAGAATAACATATGTGCGGGGCATAAAGCCCGGAAAGTTAATTAGATTAAGCTTCTGTATAGGAAGCCTCCAGGTATATTGAGCGCGGTTAGAAAGTCAATATTGTGTAACCATGTAACGCCCTCGATGCGGGTATATCTCCCACGTGTCGAAGCACGACTTAGAGGCATAACCACATTGAAAGCAATGTCGCAAGTGAGCTAATCTTCACACAACCCATGTAATACCTAAGGGAAAAAAGATACATACTTGGATTACAATCGCCACTTCACATAATACATGAATAAAGCATTACACCATCCAGATACAATCAAGGTCCGATGACAGAACCAAAATGAAAGAAGACTACCCCAAATGCTACACAGATCCCCGATCGACCCCAACTGGGCTCCACTACTGATCAACTAGAATGAAACAACACAAAGGACAAGATCTTCTTCGAGCTCCTACTTGAGCTTGGTTGCGTCACCTGCTCGGTAACATCGGCACCTGCAAGCTGGTTTTCAAAGTATCTATGAGTCACGTGGACTCAGTAATCTCACACCCTCGCGATCAAGACTATTTAAGCTTATAGGAAGTGTAAAGGTATGAGGTGGAGCTGCAACAAGCGACTAGCATATTTGGTGGCTAACATACGCAAATGAGAGTGAGAAGAGAAGGCAAAAGCACGATCGATGAACTATGATCAAGAAGTGATCCTAGAACAACCTACATCAAACATAACACCAACACCGTGTTCACTTCTCGGACTCCGCCGAGAAGAGACCATCACGGTTACACACGCGGTTGGTGCATTTTAATAAAGTTCAACTTCAGGTTTTCTACAACCGGACATTAACAAATTCCCATCTGCCCATAACTGCGGGCACGACTTTCGAAAGTTCAAATCCCTGCAGGGGAGTCCCAACTTAGCCCATCACAAGCTCTCACGGTCAACGAAGGATATTCCTTCTCCCAAGACATTCCGATCAGACTCGGCATCCCGGTTACAAGACATCCTCGACAATGGTAAAACAAGTCCAGCAACACCGCCCGAAAGTGCCGACAAATTCCGATAGGAGTTGCACATTCTCGTTCGCAGGGCACACTCAGATTGTCCAAACTTCCAGTAGGCCAGCCCAGAGTTGCCCCTGGTGGCCACCGGCGGCTGACAAGATGGACCAACACTCAGAGGAGCACTGGCCCGGGGGGGGGGGTTTAAATAAAGATGACCCTTGAGTCCGCGGAACCCAAGGGAAAAAGAGGCTAGGTGGCGAATGGTAAAACCAATGTTGGGCATTGCAGGAGGAGTTTTATTCAAGGCGAACTGTCAAGGGGTTCCCATTATAACCCAACTGTGTAAGGAACGCAAAATCCGGGAACATAACACCGATATGACAGAAACTAGGGCGGCAAGAGTGGAACAAAACACTAGGCATAAGGCCGAGCCTTCCACCCTTTACCAAGTGTATAGATGCATTAATTAAATAAGAGATATTGTGATATCCCAACAAAAGTATCCATGTTCTAACAAGGAACAAACTCCAATCTTCACCTGCAACTAACAACGCTATAAGAGGGGCTGAGCAAAGCGTTAACATAGCCAAACAACAGTTTGCTAGGACAAGGTGGGTTAGAGGCTTGGCTCAACAATATGGGAGGCATGATAAGCAAGTGGTAGGTATCGCGGCATAGGCATAGTAAAAGAGCGAGCAACTAGCAAGCAAAGATAGAAGTGATTTCGAGGGTATGGTCATCTTGCCTGAAATCCCGCAAGGAAGAAGAACGAGTCCATGAAGAAGGCACATGGACGTAGCCGAACGGGTCCTCACAAATGCGACGTCATCGGAACCAACCCGAAGAAGCAACACCGGAAAGAAGCACACAACATAGTAAACAACCAACACATGAACATGACATGATATGCGGGATGCGGTATGCGATGCATATGCATGATTTGGAAAGGAATGATTAAACCTAGACTCAACATGGAAATCCAAGAGTGCCACTGGAAAGGTGAGGTGATTTCGGTCGAAATCGATATAAAGATCACCGGAATCGGATGCACGGTTTGGATATGGCAAGCAAAACAAATATGGCACCGGTCTGCGATAATCAGCAAGAAGCCATCTAAATGCATCAAGATAAATATGCTACATCACTCTAACATGACAACAAAATACATGGCAGAGATCCACTCATGATGCTTGACAAAATATGAACATTGAGGTATGGCTAATTCACTCACTAACAGGTTCAAACAAGCATGGCAAAAGTGCAAAAGATAACAGGTTACAGACTTAGTGAAATTAACAGCATGTCAGGAATTTATCAGCAGGAAGCAATGTTTAGAGCAAGAGATCTACATGCTACAGGAACGTATCATGGCAAAGAAAGGCATGGCATGAAGCTACTCAAAGCATATAACAAAAGTCCCTTAGTGACCATGAGCCAAAAGGGATCAGAAGATACAATTGCAAGCATGTGAACATAGCAAAAACATAAACAGATTCAGACTTCGTGAAAAACTGGAGCATGGCAAAATAGTTAACAAGTAGGCATGTTAACGAGCTCGATGCACTCACTACGAGGCATTTCATGACAAACTAAGCATACACCCAGCAAATAGACATGGCATAGAAGCTAGACATGGCAAGAACAACAACATAACATGCACGGATCAACAACAATAAGCTCGACAAAATTGCTAAATATGTTAACAATCTGCCAGGAATATTTTATAGCAAAAATAGAGCTCGATTGACTCAAGCTAGGGTGCTCCATAATTGCAAACAAAGACACGGATGGATAGAGAACCACAATATTAACAAAACATCCTTACTGATAATCCTCAAAAGAGGCACGGATCACTAGGAAACAACATGAACATATGGCATAAAAACAAAAACAGGGCAAGGACTTAGTGAAATTCTAAGTCCCTGAAATCAGCATCATTGAGTAAGCTACTTTGCATGCTTGTGCTAGTCACTACGAAGATCACAAAAATACATGGCATACACCCCTGTAAAGATGGCATGATATTCTACAAAACACATGTAGACCTCCAGATCATAGCATGCACACATTAATCATGGCAAAAATGACAAAAGGCCATATGCTGAAACAGATCTGAAATAATCATCATATCACTACTAGGAAAAGGGCTATAGATAGGATTGATACTAATGGCGCACCATGGAAGCAGTGCGCCACTACTATATACTAATGACGCACCGGTTGGTGATGCGCCATTAGTGTGGAAGACACTAATGGCGCACCAGAAACAGGGTGCGCCACCAGTATTAATTTTTTTCCATTTTTCCATACAAACTAATGGCGCATCAGGTCGATGTGCGCCATTACTAGTTCTAACTAGTAATGGCGCACCAGGTAGACAGTGCGCCATTACTGTAAAAAAATTATTCTTTTTTTTGCAAAACTGCTAATGGCGCACCGTTTCACAGTGCGCCATTACTAGTTTAAACTAGTAAGGGCGCACTATTACCCGGTGCGCCATTAGTATATATATTTATTTTTTACTTTTTTGCAAAACTACTAATGGCGCACCACCAGTAGGTGCACCATTAGTAACCAGGGTTACTAATGGCGCATTTGCTGGTGGTGCGCCATTAGTAACCTGGGACCCCAACAAGATATTTTGGACAGCCCCACACCTACCCACTCACTTTCCCCACTTCACTCCCTCCACCTCCTTCTCCAAGCTTTCGGCTGCCTCCTCCTCCTCACCTCATTTCCACCATAGATTCATCAAAATTAAGTGGTGAAATTACCTTTTTTGATAGGTAAGTAAGGGGAAAGCTATCTTCATGATGTAGATCTACTTTTTTTCTCCCTAGCTCGCTCCAACAACGTGCACATGCACTTTTTGTGGCCTAGCTAGATCTATGTATGTTTGTGGTGTTGCATGTGTTTGTGGTGTTGCATATATGTTTGTGTTTGAAGGTACCGGTATTTAAAATGCGATAGTTGCCAATAGTTTTCCGGAATGTTTTGATTCATTTCCGTTTCGGCGAGAATTTTGGCACTATGCATTCTTTTTGGTCCTATTTTTAGGGAAGGTCATGCCAAAAAATTTCTTGGTTCTAAAATATCGTTTTGCTCTACCCCGCAGGTGACCATGGTCCGCACGATGACTGAAGGCATCGTGAATAGGTTTTTGAGCTCCGTGAAGGCCGAGATGCTTCAAAAGAACGAGACAGAGATAAGATGTCCGTGTCGAAGATGCAAGCTGAAGAGCCTTATTGCGGACCCGGATTCCGGGCAGGTGCGGGACCACCTGCTCTTGCGTGGTTTCATGGATGGCTATCGGTGGCAAGGTGATGAAGATGACTATGAAGTCATCCATGGGGGACGGGCAAGAAATGAGGAAGGGCAACAAGACAAGTACCACCGCGGCGAGGGCAGGCGAGAAGACGAAGAATCTCCAGGACATGATCACGACGGTGATGGTGTACACAGTCATCATGTAGAAGATGTCGTACATGATGATGAGGAAGATCAAGACGAAGGGCATGATCATGAAGATGAAGATGCTGGAGCAGACGACGATGGAGGCTGGGTGCAGGACCCTCATATTCAAGAGCTGCTTCTCAAGCAGACGGATAACGCAAGAGCTGCCGCCCGACAGAAAGCCAAGCTGGATCAACTGGAGATAGACGCGGTTACTCCATTGTATGAAGGATGCAGGCCCGAGGATACCCGCCTGAAAGTAACACTCATGGCTCTGGAGATGAAGGTAAAACACAAAATGACCGACGCATGCTTCGACGAGAACATGTCATTCTGGCATGAACGTCTTCCCAGGGGGAACAAGTGCCCGACCAGTTTCGAGGAGGCGAAGAAAATCATGTCTACTTTGGATTTACCGCACGTGAAATACCATGTGTGCATGAACAATTGTATCATTTATCGGGACGAGCACGCGGAGTCTACCATATGTCCGATGTGCGGCGTCACTCGATACAAGAAGAGGAAGAAAGCTCCTCGAAAATCGGTGTGGTACTTTCCGATCACTCCTCGTCTGCAGCGGTATTTCGCGGACCCTAAGGTAGCAAAGCTCCTGCGCTGGCACGCGGATAGGGAGGAGAAGAAGCAGGAAGATGACGGAAATGATCCGGAGATAAATAAAAAAGACAAGATGCTGAGTCACCCTAAGGATGCGAGCCAGTGGCAAGCGTTGAACTTTGAATACCCAGAATTTGGGAAGGATCCAAGGAACATCGTGCTGGGCGCGAGCACCGATGGAGTCAATCTGTTTGGCAGCCAGAGAAGCACACATAGCACCTGGCCTATGTTTGTGTGGATGTACAACCTTCCCCCTGGTTGTGCATGAAGAGGAAATACGTTCACATGAGTATGCTAATTGAAGGGCCGAAACAACCAGGGAACGACATCAATCTGTATCTGGGGCTGCTGAAGGAGGAGCTAGACATGCTGTGGAAAACGCCAGCCAATACGTGGGACACCACAGAGAAAGAATATTTCCCTATGAGAGCTGCACTGCTCACGACGGTGCACGACTATCTCGGTTACGGATATCTCGCTGGGCAGGTAGTCCACGGATTTTCTGGATGCTTAAGGTGCATGGATGACCCAACGTATCGCCAGCTAGATAGAGATCCCGGGTCTTTGAAAACCATGTTCATGGGACATCGAAGGTGGCTTCGCGATGATGACCCGTGGAGGAAACGAAAGGATCTGTTCGATGGTGAAACGAACCCCGAAAACGCCCGTGTACGAGGAGCGGCGAGGAAATAGACGAGCTATTGAAAAAGTGGAAAGACTGCCCACTGCCGGGAAAGAAGCAAAAGGTGCCAGAGCCGGGAAAGAAGCGAAAGGCGCCAGAGCCGCTGCTGAAGGTATGGAAAACGAGGTCTATTTTCTGGGACTTGCCGTACTGGAAGATCCACCGTGTGCCTCACAGCCTTGATGTCATGCATATCACGAAGAACGTGTGCGAGAGTCTACTTGGTACCCTGCTCAACATGCCAGAGAGGACCAAAGATGGGCCGAAAGCAAGGGCAGACTTGAAATCAATGGACATCAGGCAGGAGCTTCACGCTAATGATGATGATGATGATGATGATGAGGCGAAGCAGGACACAAAAAGTCATCGCAAAGGCAAAAAGTCCAAGAATACTGGAAATGAATACCCTCCCGCGTGCTTCACTCTAAGTCAGGAGGAGATCGAGCTGTTTTTCACCTGCCTCCAAGGAGTAAAACTTCCTTACGGTTACGCGGGGAAGATAAGCAGATACCTAGAACCAGCGAAGCAGAAGTTCAGCGGGATGAAGTCTCACGACTGTCACGTGCTGATGATGTAGATACTTCCAGTTGCAATCCGTGGGATCATGGACGCGCACGTTCGTGAAACGCTATTTGGCCTATGCAACTTTTTCGACGTCATCTCTCGGAAGTCGATTGGCGTGAGGCAACTCAGAAGGCTACAGGAAGAGATCGTGGTGATACTATGCGAGCTTGAGATGTACTTCCCGCCCGCATTCTTCGACGTTATGGTGCATCTGTTGGTCCATATCGTGGAGGATATCATCCAACTCGGGCCGACGTTCCTACACAGCATGATGCCGTTCGAAAGGATGAATGGTGTCATCAATGGATACGTTCGCAACATGTCACGTCCAGAGGGAAGTATAGCCAGGGGCTTTCTGACCGAAGAGTGCATCTCCTACTGCACAAATTATCTAGGCATCGAGAACCCCGTTGGTCTGCCCGTCAACAGGCACCTCGGCAGGCTCGCTGGATGGGGTCACCGTGAGGGTCGCCGCGAAATGCATGTCGACTTCGAGGGTCGACTCGCCGACTTTGAAAGAGCAAACCTAGTGGCGCTACAACACATAGAGGTGGTCGATCCTTGGGTGGTAGAGCACAAAACCTTTATTGAGAAGACGTATAATGACTGACGCCAACAGAGGACGGACGGAGATATACTCAAAGAGCACAAGTCATGTTTCACGCGTTGGTTCAAGTAGAAGCTTCTGTCGTACCCTTTACATGAGGATTCTTCTGTGGAAGAACAACTCATATTCGCCTTGTCACAGGGCGCCGAGCACAACCTGATGACCTATGAGGTGTACGATATCAACGACTACACATTCTACACCGAGGACAAGGACATGAAGAGCGATGGTTATCAGAACTCCGAGGTAATGATGGAATCCTACACCGGTAATGATAAGGACAGATACTACGGAAGGATCGAGGAGATCTGGGAGCTGAGCTACGCTGGAGAGAAGGTCCCGATGTTCCGTGTCAGATGGGCCAAGAGCGTCCTAAAAGAAGACCGGTATTTCACCACCATGGTTATACCCGAAGCCAAATCCAAGACCGCAGGCGCAAACGTCACCGCAAAAAATGAGCCATGGGTACTGGCTTCCCAAGTGGACCAATGCTTCTTCATTACCGACCCGTCAGAGCCCAGTCGTGTTGTCGTGAGGAGAGGCAAAAGGAAGATCATCGGAATGGATGGAGTAGCCAATGAGCAAGACTTCGACAAGTACGGCGACCCGAAGATCGAACATGACGACGACGATGAAGTAGCAGCACACACCACAAGAAGAAGCAGGACCACCCTACCTAAAGGACGTCCGTTCCATAGAAGAACTCCATTTGCGAAAAAGAAGGGCAAGAAGATTGTGAACAGATAGCTAGCTAAGATCGATTGTATTTAAAACATAGTCTTCATTTCTCGATTGTATTTCATGGGCACTTTTTGATATCACGAATATTTTTAAATTTCATGGGCACTTTTTGAATTCACGAGGACACTTGATCTCGATCCCCCTCCATCTCGATCTCGATTCCCCCTCCATCTCGATCCCACCCGCACCCTCCCCCGCTCCACTGTCACAAATGAATGCAACTAAAAATCCAAAAAACAAATTTGATTATATTTTCAAATAACAAATTTGATTATATTTTCAAATAACAAATTTGATGATATTTTTTAAAAAATTATTACTATTTTTATAAAAATTTATTACTGTTTCATATACATATGCATTTTCTAAAAAATTATTAGATGCAACAAAAAATAATAAAAAATTACTTATGGCGCACCGCTCGGGGGTGCGCCATTGCTATCAAAAAACATTCTAATGGCGCACCGCTAGGGGGTGCGCCATTAGTAATGTCCCCCCTAGCTAATTCGCCCGATCCCCAGATCCACTTCCCCCCTCGCCACACCATCACGCGCACCCCCTCCTTCCACCGCCCGCTCCACCGTCGCCGCCCTGCCTCCTCGGGCTCCACCGCCGTCGCCCTGCCTCCTCGAGCTGGGCAGCCACACGCGCACAGCCTCCGCGGCCCCGACTCCGGCATTGCAGCGCCTCCCTCCCTGTCCCTGGAGCAGCCGCCCCCGCCCAGGAACGCCGCCGCCGAAGCTACGTCGGCGACAGGTCCATAGGCAGGTAGCCACCACCCATCCTTCCTCCTCCCTCCACCTCCCTCCTTCCCTATTGCATCCTATGCCCGCTCAAAATCCCCCCTGATTTCTACACTCGATGAGCACCTGCCCTGCTGCTGCCCGCCCTTGCCCTGCCTGCACCGGCCCCCGCCTCTGCTCTCACCCCGCGCATCGCGCTCGGCCTACCGCCGGCTGAGCCCCGACCCCGCCCGCGCGACACTGCTGCCGCTGCTCTGTCGTGGTTGCACGCCTGCGCCGCCACGCTGCTCTGCTGCTCTACATGCTGCTATCGCCGCCTCCTTTCCTCGTCCTTGCTGCTCCTCTCCCCTCGCCCCTAGTGCTGCTACTCCACTTCTCTAAATCCTTCTTGCTGCCGCTCTCTACTGCTTCTACTCCATCTTTATGCTATGAGAAATAACTGTCATCGAAATCTTGCTTTGTGATTGAGTAATCTGCTAGTATAATTGTGTGTTCACCTTGTTTACTAGTCCATGTACTAGTTATCTTTGTACGTGTTTGACTTTCAGTCCTTGCTCACTATTTGCTCATCTGCACGTCAAGGAGCTGGAGCTGCATCTGCACTCCAGGAGCGGCTGGTTAGTACTGCTTGTTCTTGTACCCAGAGCAGTTGGTGATGTTGCAAATAGAACTAGAGTACTTCTTGTTGTACTTGTGATCTTGCAAATAGGAATTGGAGTAATTTAACTTAACTGGAGTAATTTATTGCATCTGTTGTAGGTGGTCTAGTGCCGCCCATCTACTGCCCATTTCCTCGGGTACCAGAGTTGGAGTTTAGTGTACTGGACACTTTCATATATTGCTAGGGTACTTCCTCTCCTTTCTCTCCTTTAGTGTACTAGAAACTTCCATAAATTTCAGAAACTTCATATAAATTTTTTATTCACTGCTGCTGATGTACTACTTGTGATGTTGCTGCTGCTGCACTACTTGTGATGCTGCTACTACTTGTGATTTTGTCAACTTGTGATGCTGCTGCTACTTGTGATCTTCTGAAATGACCCCTTTCTCCTAAAATGTTGATTAATTTCCGTTTCGGTTGAGAATGGGGCACTCCTAGGTCAAGAAAATTAGCAAAGGTCATGCCCAATTTTCTTGACCTAGAAGGTGCCCGATTCTCAACCGAAACACAAATTAATCAACATTTATAGTTTGACCTAGAAGATGCCCAATTTGTTAACTCCAGTTCAGGTTTTGAATGTTAATCTGAGTTTGTGTGATGGTGACTGAACAGATAAATCATGTCTCCCAACATTTTCAGCTAAGTGGACTCTCACGCACACACTATCTAGCTTTACACTTAAGCAGTGGCGAGATCTGCTCCCTCCACACAATGTGCAACAAGCAAGTAGGTGGATCTAGGTAGCTTGGCTAGATTAGCTATGAGCCAATGTGGTCAAGTCAAAAGAGATGATGCAGATGGATGGATGGGGATGCAGCACCACTCCACCACCTTCACTTGTCTAGCTTGTGGTTTACCTCTCACTCTCTCATGCACCAGAAGAATATGATACATACATCCACTTTGATAAGCTAAAACTAGTAAGAGAAGCAGGGCAAAAAAATAATTTTTGTATTTATTTTAGATCACATACACAAAATAACCTACCAGCAATACAAATCTAGTTTCAGAAACATGTGATACATACATCCACTTTGATAAGCTAAAACTAGTAAGAGCAACGGGGCAAAAAATAAATCTATGTATGATATAGGGGTGCTACAGCTATATCCTCCATCCCGTCCCACCGGAGCAACCAAACCTACAAGCTGCTCCTCATGTTTTTCCCTCTACTAGTAGGCTGGAACTTCCCAATGCTGGCTAGTTTGCACCCTCTACAAGTTGCTACTGCTTCCGAATAACCTAACAGCCATCGAAATCTAGTTTGAATCAGAAAAATGTGAGAAAACCCATCGATTGAGGCGGCAACTAGTTGTAGATGAGGAAGGGCATTTGAGGCCCCATCGAGTCTATGAAGATGTGATGGGTCCTGATATATTGACTTGCAGATTTATTTTTTCCTAGACTGCCTCGGTGTCGGCAAACCCTAAATGATTAGACCATGATCTTGTTCCTTGACAATAACCAAAATTTTGACCAAACTTTTTTCCTATTTAGAGCGAAACATGGCCCACAACGATGAGGTCGGTGGTTCGGGCGGCAAGCAATTCTGGGAGCTGTCCCAGGAGATGGAGGAACAACCTCACCGCTATGAGGACGCCGCGGAAGACATCGATCCTGATTACACAACCCCTAGTGGCGTCTGGGATGACACCACTGATGGTGCCGCCGAGGATGCCACCACTGATGATGGCGGCGCACACACATATGGCAGCCAACCGAAGAAGCAAAGGAAGGACCGGCGCCCGAATGCGCTCCGCACCCTCAAGGAGGAATTCACTCAAGTGGACTCCGACGGGAATCCAACGGAGCCCAAACATATAGTCAAGGGGTACTCGGTTCAGCTCGGGTGCATTCTCCGGAGCACCGTCTCGATCAACACCGAGAACCTTAGGCATAAGGACCGAGGGAATTTGCGCAACCTCCTCTTCACGAAGCTGCACGAACGATACAAGTTCCCCGCCGAATTTGAAAACACACGCCTCTCAGGGAATAAAGTGAACAGTGCCGCCCTCACGAAGATGAGCACGGCCCTGTCTACTTGGAAAAGCGCGGTGAAGAGAATGATTGATAAAGGTGATAGTTATGAGAAGATCAAGGCGAAATATCCTTTGATGAGCGAAGATGAGTACAAGGAGTTCAAGATCAAGTGCGAGAGCAGTGCAACCTCCGAATCAAGTCAGTGGGGGAAAGAAATGTGGGAGTTGAACTTAGGGGAACACAAACTCGGTCCCGGCGGTTACAGAGTGGCGGAGCCTATATGGGACAAGGAGGACGCGGAGCGTGCCGAGCAAGGCCTACCGCCCCGCTTCGAGAAATACAGCGGTGACAAGCAGACCAGGAACTATGTCAGGGCTCGGTACAAGGAGGACCCGATAACAAAGGAGCTTACCACGGATCCGAAGACCAGGGCGCTTGAGCTTCTTCTGGTAAGGAATACACCCCCGCGTAATTAGCTCCATATGGTTGCACTCTAATTAATCCCCAATATTTCTAAATGTTTCACGTTCCTTTCGCAGGACACTGAAAGCAGTAGCGCGGGGTCGTCTAAAAGCTCCCCTTTCGACACCCCTTTAAATAGGGCGTTGAACATAATGAAAATCAAGGATAAGCTCACTAAGCCGACGTCAGCTGGTCGTGTGGCCGGCAAAGGCTTGTCCACAAAATGGGGGTCATACTATACCGCTGGTGTGCGGAAGGAGAAAAAGACCAGCTCGGAAAGCCAGACGCGCGAGGTTGAAGAACTCAAGGCACAAGTGGCGCGGATTCCGGAGCTTGTCCAAGAGCAAGTGCAACAACAACTTGGAACGACGCTCAATGCCATGGTGCCTACGTTGATTCATGGGCTGACGACGTGGATTGCGGGCGGCCAACAGGGGCCTCCCCCGGTTCCCAGCTTCACGGCCAGCAACTCGCACAGCGCGCAGGCGGCGCCATTGGTGTCTCCGGCGGCGGCGCCATTGGTGTCTCCGGCGGAGGCGGTATTCGTGTCTCCGGCGCCGGCACGGGCATTGGAGCTTAATGCACCCGGGTGTACGCCGGCCGGCACCTCGCCAACAAGCGCCCCTCCGTCAGTTGCACGCCCGCCGTTGGCGGTGCCTCGACATTAGCCGAGCTCGACGGCATCACGGTAACTAAGCCTCTCGGCCGATGACTTCATCTCCTTGCCTTTGACTGGGCATCCCTGACGCCCTGTACATGTTTTCGCAGGGCACCGCCGACGTTCCTTGCACTCTTCTGCACTTCGTGGGCGCCGAGTTGGTCGATGTCGCCAAGGGCAGATTCGTTCAACCGGGCAACCCCATGTTCCACGGTAATCCGATGCCACCCACAATGTATAGGGTTGAAGTGCTTCGGGTGCTGCCAGGCTGCGATGAGTTGTTACCTCCGATTCGACCCGCTTGGGCCGACGAAGAAGATGAGATGACCCTCAGCGCCTGCGTAAACTGGCCCTTGCTTTGGTCGAAGAGCCATATTCGTTTGGGGGCGGGGGACACCACCCCACAGACAAGACCGCCAGTCGTGCCAGCGCCAAGCCATGGCAAGAACGCCGCAACGCTACCGGACCTGCCGGACATCCCTATGGCACAGGATCCGGGCAGCCCTATCGCACAGAATCCGTACGGCGACGACAACGACGACGGTACATTTACCAATGTTGATAAGTACTTTGCCGAACATGGGTACGCTGACGAGTTCTGTGGGCCTCTTTCTCAAGAACCCAACCAAGACCACCGCGATCTAGCTGGTACGGCGGAGAATTCCAATTGCAACAGGCATCGTCTGGCGTTCAGTTCTCAGGACACGCCTCCAGCTCCCGCCTTCACCGAGCCTCAGATAGCTGAGGTGTGAAATATTATCAGCCCCAACACACTCAAGAAGGCGGTCTGTGAGCAGAACTCGGTCCCATTACAGGAGATCAAGAAGAAGGGACGGAAACGAAAGACTAACAAGGGCGCCGGTGCGAGCCAGCCGGCACCGAGTTCGATCCATCCTTAGGACGGGCCACCTTCACCTAAGGATATCTCGAGGAGGGTGCATGTGGCGGGTAGGGCGATGCTACTGCCAAATATGCTGAATGTTGCACGGTGCTATGCGGAGTCTGCATGACAGTGTTCTTTCTTTGGAGAAGCGGCGTCTCAGAGAGAAGGATGTGGCATACCCGGTTTTCGTGGCCAAGGTGCCAGAGGGCAAGGGCTTTGTGGATGGCGACATCGGGGGTACGATCGTCCTGCGATTTGATGACATCTTTGCTATGTTTATCCTTCATCTGCTGCACTACACCTTCGTTCGGTTGTTTTCGCTGAGTATGGAGATGCGGATCATTAGAGACAAGACCCCGGACATCGTGATAGTCGACCCCTTCTACATGTGTGCCAAGCACTTGAGCAGCGCTGGGGACCTCCAAGTTGCGAGTTCACACCTCGAAGGCGTCATTCTGGCAAACCCAGATAAGGATAACTTCCTTGTGGCTTACTTTCCCGAGTAAGTCATCCCTTAACCGCCCCGTAACATATGATTTCTTAGCTTTCGATCGTTCTTTTTTTTCTAACATTCCGTGTTCTGTGTAGTGACACACATTGCACACTCATCCTCTTAAGCCCGAAATATTCCATGGCCATGTATTTCGACCCGAACCGTAACTCCAACATAGAGTACACAAATGTCAAGAAAGTTCTTGATGATGTTCTCCCCGGCTACACCAAATCTGGAGGCACCTTCACCAAGGCAGTTTGTAAGTACGGCAAGTGTTGGAAATATGCCCTAGAGGCAATAATAAATTGATTATTATTATATTTCCTTGTTCATGATAATCGTTTATTATCCATGCTAGAATTGTATTGATAGGAAACTCAGATACATGTGTGGATACATAGACAACACCATGTCCCTAGTAAGCCTCTAGTTGACTAGCTCGTTGATCAATAGATGGTTATGGTTTCCTAACCATGAACATTGGATGTCGTTGATAACGGGATCACATCATTAGGAGAATGATGTGATGGACAAGACCCAATCCTAAGCCTAGCACAAAGATCGTGTAGTTCGTATGCTAAAGCTTTTCTAATGTCAAGTATCATTTCCTTAGACCATGAGATTGTGCAACTCCCGGATACCGTAGGAGTGCTTTGGGTGTGCCAAACGGCACAACTTAACTGAGTGACTATAAAGGTACACTACGGGTATCTCCGAAAGTGTCTGTTGGGTTGGCACGAATCGAGACTGGGATTTTTCACTCCGTGTAAGCGGAGAGGTATCTCTGGGCCCACTCGGTAGGACATCATCATAATGTGCACAATGTGATCAAGGAGTTGATCACGGGATGATGTGTTATGGAATGAGTAAAGAAACTTGCCGGTAACGAGATTGAACAAGGTATCGGGATACCGACGATCGAATCTCGGGCAAGTATCGTACCGATAGACAAAGGGAATTGTATACAGGATTGATTAAGTCCTTGACATCGTGGTTCATCCGATGAGATCATCGTGGAACATGTGGGAGCCAACATGGGTATCCAGATCCCGCTATTGGTTATTGGCCGGAGAGTCGTCTCGGTCATGTCTGCATGTCTCCCGAACCCGCAGGGTCTACACACTTAAGGTTCGATGATGCTAGGGTTATAAAGGAAGTTTGTATGTGATTACCGAATGTTGTTCGGAGTCCCGCATGAGATCCCAGACGTCACGAGGAGTTCCGGAATGGTCCGAGGTAAAGATTTATATATGGGAAGTCCTGTTTTGGTCACCGGAAAAGTTTCGGGGTTTATCGGTAACGTACCGGGGCCACCGGGAGGGTCCCGGGGGTCCACCAAGTGGGGCCACCAGTCCCGGAGGTTTGCGTGGGCCAAGAGTGGTGAGGGACCAGCCCCTGAGTGGGCTGGTGCTCCTCCCACAAGGCCCAAGGGGCAGCTAGGAGAAAAAAAAGGGGAAACCCTAGGCTTAGATGGGCCTAAGGCCCACCCTAGGGGGTGCCTCCCTCTCTCCCCCTCTTGGCCTCCTCCCCTTTCCCATCTAGGGCTGCCGCCCCCCTAGGGGTGGGAACCCTAGAGGGGACGCACCCTCCTCCCTCTCCCCTATATATAGTGAGGCCTAGGGCTGCCCAATACACGCGATTTGATCTCTCTTGGTGCAGCCCTGCATCTCTACTTCCTCCTCTCCTGCGGTGCTTGGCGAAGCCCTGCAGGATAGCCACGCTCCTCCATCACCACCACGCCGTTGTGCTGCTGCTGCATGGAGTCTTCCTCAACCTCTCCCTCTCTCCTTGCTGGATCAAGGCATGGGAGACGTCACCGGGCTGTACGTGTGTTGAACGCGGAGGTGCCGTCTGTTCGGCACTAGGATCTTCGGTGATTTGGATCACGACGAGTACGACTCCATCAACCCCGTTCACTTGAACGCTTCCGCTTAGCGATCTACAAGGGTATGTAGATGCACTCTCCTTCCCCTTGTTGCTAGTTTCTCCATAGATAGATCTTGGTGACACGTAGGAAAATTTTGAATTTCTGCTACGTTCCCCAACAGTGGCATCATGAGCTAGGTCTATTGCGTAGATTCTATGCACGAGTAGAACAAAAAGTAGTTGTGGGCGTTGATTTTGTTCAATATGCTTACCTTTACTAGTCCAATCTTGATTCGGCGGCATCGTGGGATGAAGCAGCCCGGACCGACCTTACACGTACTCTTACATGAGACTGGTTCCACCGACTGACACGCACTAGTTGCATAAGGTGGCTAGCGGGTGCCTGTCTCTCCCACTTTAGTCGGATCAGATTCGATGAACAGGGTCCTTATGAAGGGTAAATAGCAATTGGCATATCACGTTGTGGTCTTTGCGTAGGTAAGAAACGTTCTTGCTAGAAACCCATAGCAGCCACGTAAAACATGCAAACAACAATTAGAGGACGTCTAACTTGTTTTTGCAGGGTATGCTATGTGATGTGATATGGCCAAAGGATGTGATGAATGATATATGTGATGTATGAGATTGATCATGTTCTTGTAATAGGAATCACGACTTGCATGTCGATGAGTATGACAACCGGTAGGAGCCATAGGAGTTGTCTTAATTTATTTATGACCTGCGTGTCAAGTTAAACGTCATGTAATTACTTTACTTTATTGCTAACCGTTAGCTGTAGAAGTAGAAGTAATAGTTGGCGAGACAACTTCATGAAGACACGATGATGGAGATCATGATCATGGAGATCATGGTGTCATGCCGGTGACGATGATGATCATGGAGCCCCAAAGATGGAGATCAAAAGGAGCTATATGATATTGGCCATATCATGTCACTATTTGATTGCATGTGATGTTTATCATGTTTATACATCTTATTTGCTTAGAACGACGGTAGTAAATAAGATGATCCCTCGTTAAAATTTCAAGAAAGTGTTCCCCCTAACTGTGCACCGTTGCGACAGTTCATTCCTTTCTAAGCACCACGTGATGATCGGGTGTGATAGATTCCAACGTTCACATACAACGGGTGTAAGACAGATTTACACATGCAAACACTTCGGTTGACTTGACGAGCCTAGCATGTACAGACATGGCCTCGGAACACAGAAGACCGAAAGGTCGAGCATGAGTCGTATAGAAGATACGATCAACATGAAGATGTTCACCGATGTTGACTAGTCCGTCTCACGTGATGATCGGACACGGCCTAGTTGACTCGGATCATGTAATCACTTAGATGACTAGAGGGATGTCTATCTGAGTGGGAGTTCATAAGATGAACTTAATTATCTTGAACATAGTCAAAAAGGATTTTGCAAATTATGTCATAGCTCGCGCTTTAGTTCTACTATTTAGATATGTTCCTGGAGAAAAATTAGTTGAAAGTTGATAGTAGCAATTATGCGGACTAGGTCCGTAAACTGAGGATTGTCCTCATTGCTTCATAGAAGGCTTATGTCCTTAATGCACCGCTCAATGTGCTGAACCTCGAACGTTGTTTGTGGATGTTGCGAACATCTGACATACACATTTTGATAACTACGTGATAGTTCAGTTAAACGGTTTAGAGTTGAGGCACCGAAGACGTTTTTGAAGCGTCGCGAAACTTATGAGATGTTTCGAGGGCTGAAATTGGGATTTCAGGCTCGTGCCCACGTCAAGAGGTATAAGACCTCCAACGATTTTCTTAGCCTGCAAACTAAGGGAGAAAAGCTCAATTGTTGAGCTTGTGCTCAGATTGTCTGAGTACAACAATCATTTGAATCGAGTGGGAGTTGATCTTCCAGATAAGATAGTGATGTTTCTCCGAGGTCATTACCACCAAGCTGCTAGAGCTTCATGATGAACTATAATATATGAGGGACATATATGATGATCCTTGAGATATTCGCGATGTTTGACACCGCGAAAGTAGAAATCAAGAAGGAGCATCAATTGTTGATGGTTAGTGAAACCACTATTTTAAGGGCAAGGGCAAGAAGGGATACTTCATGAAACGGCAAATCAGCTGCTGCTCTCATGAAGAAACCCAAGGTTGAACCCAAACCCGAGACTAAGTGCTTCTGTAATAAGGGGAACAACCACTAGAGCAGAATTACCCTAGATACTTGGTAGATTAGAAGGCTGGCAAGGTCGATAGAAGTATATTGGATATACATTGTGTTGATGTGTACTTTACTAGCACTCCTGGTAGCACCAGGGTATTAGATACCGGTTCGGTTACTAAGTGTTAGTAACTCGAAACAAAAGCTACGGAATAAACGGAGACTAGCTAAAGGTGAGATGACAATATGTGTTGGAAGTATTTCCAAGGTTGATCAATATCGTATGCTCCCTCTACCATCGAGATTGGTGTTTGCGTTGAGCATAGACATGATTGGATTATGTCTATCGCAATACGGTTATTCATTTAAGGAGAATAATAGTTACTCTGTTTATTTGAATAATACCTTCAATGGTCTTGCACCTAAAATGAATGGTTTATTGAATATCGATCATAGTGATACACATGTTCATGCCAAAAGATATAAGATAGTAATGATAGTACCACCTAATTGTGGCACTGCCACGTAAGTCATATCGGTATAAAACGCATGAAGAAGCTCCATGTTGATGGATCTTTGGGCTCACTCGTTTTTGAAAAGTTTGAGACATGCGAACCATGTCTATTGGTGTATATGCATGAAGAAACTCCATGTAAATGGACCGTTTGAACTCACTTGATTTTGAATCACTTGAGACATGCAAATCATACCACATGGGCAAGATGACTGAAAGCCTCGGTTTCAGTAAAATGGAACTAGAAAGCAACTTGTTGGAAGTAATATATTTTTGATGTGTGCAGTCCAATGAGTGCTGAGGCATGTAGTGGATATTGTTATGTTCTTACTTCACAGATGATTTGAGTAGATGTTGAGTATATTTACTTAATGAATCACGAGTCTGAATTATTGAAAGGTTCAAGTAATTTCAGGGTGAAGTTGAAAGATCGTCATGACAAGAGGATAAAAGATCTATGATATGATCATAGAGATGAATATCTGAGTTTCACAACTAATACAGCCTGGAACACCATAGTGTGATGGTGTGTCCGAACATCATAACTACACCCTATTGGATATGATGCATACCATGATGTTTCTTATCGAATTACCACAATAGTTTATGGGTTAGGCATTAGAGACAACCACATTCACTTTAAATAGGGCACCACGTAATTCCGATGAGATGACACCGTATGAACTATGGTTTAGAGAAACCTAAGCTGTCATTTCTTAAAAGTTTGGGGCTGCGACGCTTATGTGAAAAGGTTTCAGGCTGATAAGCTCGAACCCAAAGCGGATAAATGCATCTTCATAGGACACCAAAAACAGTTGGGTATACCTCCCGTCTCAGATCCGAAAGCAATAAGGGATTGTTTCTAGAATCGGGTCCTTTCTCAAGGAAAAGTTTCTCTCGAAAGAATTGAGTCGGAGGATGGTGGAGACTTGATAAGGTTATTGAACCGTCACTTCAACTAGTGTATAGCAGGGCACAAAGAGTTGTACCTGTGGCACCTACACCAATTGAAGTGGAAGCTTATGATAGTGATCATGAAACTTTAGATCAAGTCACTACCAAAACTCGTGGGATGACAAGGATGCATACTACTTCAGAGTGGTACGTAATCCTGTCTTAGAAGTCATGTTGCTAGACAACAATGAACCTACGAGCCATGGAGAAGCGATGGTGGGCCCGGATTCCGATAAATGGCTCGAGGCCATAAAATCCAAGAGAGGATCCATGTATGAAAACAGAGTGTAGACTTTGGAAGAACTACTTGATGGTCATAAGGCTGTTGAGTACAGATGGATTTTAAAAGGAAGACGGACAATGATGGTAAATGTCACCATTAAGAAAGCTCGACTTGTCGTTAAGATGTTTTCCGACAAGTTCAAGGAGTTGACTGCGATGAGACTTTCTCACTCGTAGCGATGGTAAGAGTCTGTTGGAACTATATTAGCGATTACTGCATTATTTATGAAATCTTGCAGATAGGATGTCAAAACATTGTTTCCTCGACGATTTTCTTGAGGAAAGGTTGTATGTGATACAACCGGAAGGTTTTGTCAATCCTGAAAGATGCTAATAAGTATGCAAAGCTCCAGCAATCCTTCTAAGGACTGGAGTAAGCATCTCGGAGTTGGAATGTATGCTTTGATG
The DNA here is from genome assembly GCF_018294505.1 of Triticum aestivum. Taxonomy (NCBI): domain Eukaryota; kingdom Viridiplantae; phylum Streptophyta; class Magnoliopsida; order Poales; family Poaceae; genus Triticum; species Triticum aestivum. The sequence goes on along the minus strand of NC_057809.1, from coordinate 530,151,635 downwards.
AGATGATCAAAGATTTTGGGTGTATCCAAAGTTTATGAGAAACTTGTATTTCCAAAGAAGTGAGTGGGAGCACTATAGAATCTCTGATGAGTATATGTTGTTGACATATTGTGGATCAGAAATGATGTAGAATTTATGGAAAGCATATAGGGTTAATTGGAAAGTGTTTTTCAATGGAAAGCCTGGATTAAGCTACTTGAACATTGAGCATCAAGATCTATAAGGATAGATCAAAACGCTTAATGGTACTTTCAAATGAGCACATACCTTGACATGATCTTGAAGGTATTCAAGATGGATCAGTCAAAGAAGGAGTTCTTGCCTGAGTTGTAAGGTATGAAGTTAAGACTTAAAGCTCGACCACGGCAGAATAGAGAGAAAGGACGAAGGTCGTCCCCTATGCTTAATACATAGGCTCTACAATATGCTATGCTGTGTACCGCACCTGAAGTGTGCCTTGCCATGAGTCAGTCAAGGGGTACAAGAGTGATCCAAGAATGGATCACAGGACAGCGGTCAAAGTTATCCTTAGTAACTAGTGGACTAAGGAATTTTCTCGATTATGGAGGTGGTAAAAGAGTTCGTCGTAAAGGGTTACGCCGATGCAAGCTTTGACACTAATCCAGATTATTTTGAGTAGTAAACTGGATTCGTATAGTAGAACAGTTATTTGGAATAGCTCCAAATAGAGCGTGGTAGCTGCATCTAGGAGATGACATAGAGATTTGTAAAGCACACACGGATCTGAAAGGTTCAGACCCGTTGACTATAACCTCTCTCACAAGCAACATGATCAAACCTAGAACTCATTGAGTGTTAATCACATAGTGATGTGAACTAGACTACTGACACTAGTAAACTCTTGGGTATTAGTCACATGACGATGTGACCTGTGAGTGTTAATCACATGGCGATGTGAACTAGATTATTGACTCTAGTGCAAGTGGGAGACTGTTGGAAATATGCCCTAGAGGCAATAATAAATTGATTATTATTATATTTCCTTGTTCATGATAATCGTTTATTATCCATGATAGAATTGTATTGATAGGAAACTCAGATACATGTGTGGATACATAGACAACACCATGTCCCTAGTAAGACTCTAGTTGACTAGCTCATTGATCAATAGATGGTTACGGTTTCCTGACCATGAACATTGGATGTCGTTGATAACGGGATCACATCATTAGGAGAATGATGTGATGGACAAGACCCAATCCTAAGCCTAGCACAAAGATCGTGTAGTTCGTATGCTAAAGCTTTTCTAATGTCAAGTATCATTTCCTTAGACCATGAGATTGTGCAACTCCCGGATACCGTAGGAGTGCTTTGGGTGTGCCAAACGTCACAACGTAATGGGTGACTATAAAGGTACACTACGGGTATCTCCGAAAGTGTCTGTTGGGTTGGCACGAATCGAGACTGGGATTTGTCACTCCGTGTAAGCGGAAAGGTATCTCTGGGCCCACTCGGTAGGACATCATCATAATGTGCACAATGTGATCAAGGAGTTGATCATGGGATGATGTGTTACGGAACGAGTAAAGAGACTTGCCGGTAACGAGATTGAACAAGGTATCGGGATACCGACGATCGAATCTCGGGCAAGTATCGTACCGATAGACAAAGGGAATTGTATACGGGATTGATTAAGTCCTTGACATTCGTGGTTCATTCGATGAGATAATCGTGGAACATGTGGGACCCAACATGCGTATCCAGATCCCGCTGTTGGTTATTGGCCGGAGAGTCGTCTCGGTCATGTCTGCATCTCTCCCGAACCCGTAGGGTCTACACACTTAAGGTTCGATGACGCTAGGCTTATAAAGGAAGTTTGTATGTGATTACCGAATGTTGTTCGGAGTCCCGGATGAGATCCCGGACGTCACGAGGAGTTCCGGAATGGTCCGAGGTAAAGATTTATATATGGGAAGTCCTGTTTTGGTCACCGGAAAAGTTTCGGGGTTTATCGGTAACGTACCGGGGCCACCGGGAGGGTCCCGGGGGTCCACCAAGTGGGGCCACCAGTCCCGGAGGTTTGCGTGGGCCAAGAGTGGTGAGGGAACAGCCCCTGAGTGGGCTGGTGCTCCTCCCACAAGGCCCAAGGGGCAGCTAGGAGAAAAAAAAGGGGAAACCCTAGGCTTAGATGGGCCTAAGGCCCACCCTAGGGGGCGCCTCCCTCTCTCCCCCTCTTGGCCGCCTCCCCTTTCCCATCTAGGGCTGCCGCCCCCCAGGGGTGGGAACCCTAGAGGGGGCGCACCCTCCTCCCTCTCCCCTATATATAGTGAGGCCTAGGGCTGCCCAATACACGCGATTTGATCTCTCTTGGTGCAGCCCTGCATCTCTACTTCCTCCTCTCCTGCAGTGCTTGGCGAAGCCCTGCAGGATAGCCATGCTCCTCCATCACCACCACGCCATTGTGCTGCTGCTGGATGGAGTCTTCCTCAACCTCTCCCTCTCTCCTTGCTGGATCAAGGCATGGGAGACGTCACCGGGTTGTACGTGTGTTGAACGCGGAGGTGCCTTCTGTTCGGCACTAGGATCTTCGGTGATTTGGATCACGACGAGTACGACTCCATCAACCCCGTTCACTTGAACGCTTCCGCTTAGGGATCTACAAGGGTATGTAGATGCACTCTCCTTCCCCTCGTTGCTAGTTTCTCCATAGATAGATCTTGGTGACACGTAGGAAAATTTTGAATTTCTGCTACGTTCCCCAACAGCAAGCACATGTTCTCACACAATACGAAGTTCTGCTGCGTCAAGCAGCCGCCTGGCGGTCAGAAGGATGCCTACTGCGCCCTCCATCACATGCGGGCGATCGTAAGGGACCAACATCAACTTCTGCTACCAGATAATCTCAAAGATTGGGCCGCGAGCTTGTCGGCAGTCCAGGACGCGGACCTCAGACAAGAATTCTTTCGCATCCAGTCGGAGTTTGCGGACATCATCCATCAAGATGTCCTTCATACCTCGGGGCAGTTCTTCCTCAGATATCAACCGTCCAACAGTGAGATAGATGAAACGCTACAAATGCAGGGTGACTACGACCGCGATTTCATGACCATCACGACAGACGACGGCTTCATCCACGTTCCTGTCCGATGAGTCGAGTCGAAAGTAGTGATGTGTAGTTCTGAAACATTGATTGACTCATGTTGTAATTATACTTTAATGAATTCGTATGTCTCTTTGATTTGGACAGTCGTTCAACTTAGATGTAATCGATGTTATTTATTAGTAGGACCATGAATCGTGCTATTAATGTCTTGCTTTTCTCTTCCGATCCTTTTGTTGGATACTTACATATTGCTTATGTATTGTCTATGGTTTGGCTTGTGCATAGAGATGCCGTCGTATGTCCTGTACAAGGGTAAGGTTCCCGGAGTCTACGACGACTGGGAGGAGTGTCGGAGACAGGTTCACCATTTCAGCGGTAACAGTTACAAAGGGTACACCACTAGGGCGGAGGCCGAATGTAAATACACCCGCTATCTAGCGGGAGAGAGGAGGGAGCGTTGGAGGAACCGGATGAAGACCAGTTTGATCACGATGATGCTCATCGTGATGACCACAGCTCTCTTCTATGTGATGGTAGTTTAGATGATCGATATCGACTTGTAATGTGAAGGCAAACTCGATACTCGCGGTCTTGAGACTTGTAATGTTTTATCTTTGTTCGGTCTTTTGAATTCGGAGACTAATATGATGAATTGTATTCGGAGACTAATCTTCTATTGTATTCAATGAATCTGATGTTGCTGTGTGCTGCTGTCTATATTCTATCCAATAATATATTTTGTAACCTGTGCAAAAATCGGAAAAGCAAAAAAAATAAAACCTAATATTCATACTAATGGCGCACCACACAAGACACTAATGGCGCACTGTGATCATCACACTAATGGCGCATTAACTGCTGGTGCGCCATTAGAATGCCAAAGCACATGGGTACATATGGCCCCCTGGGAGGCATTCTAATGGCGCACTGCAGGCTATACTAATGGCGCACTACGTGGTGCGCCATTAGAACACCAGATACTAATGGCGCACCAGTGGTGTGCCATTAGAATTCAATTCTAATGGCTTGATGCCAGTGGCACACCGGTAGTGCGCCATTAGAAGGCAAATTCGGTGCGCCACAAGCATGCCTTTTCCTAGTAGTGTATAGCCCTCTTCCAACAGCATTTAGGGCATCAAGATGAGCTCAAATGAAAATGATGCAATGAGATGAAATGATGTACTCGTCGAGACGAACATTTTGATATGCTACACACCCAAAATGGAGCCACGAGTGCGGAGTTATGAGCTGATGAACACAGGCATATGAATCTGGAATCTCAGGACTTAGTGAAAAAAACAACCGAGCGTAGAATAGCAACAGTCACACGGGGCAGAGGGTAGATGCGGGCTCACCATGGGCTCGGCCCAGGACATGGAGCGGTGAGGCCGGCATGGCTGTGCCGATGGCTTGGCGAAGCCCACGAGCGGATGAGACCGACCCGGGAGGCTGACCGGCCGTCTCCCTCCAGCGACCGCTCGAGGCAGGAGGTCATGGCGGTGGCGCTGATGGCAGGGACCTCCGGCGAGGTTCGAAGAGGGCGAGGAGGAGCTGGGCGCTCGGGAATGACCCGATCCGGTCACTCCGGACCTGTTCCGGCCGGATCCGGCGGCGGCGCGTGATGTGGCGGCAGTGTAGGAGCTCCGGCGGGGTGGCTTCCATGGCGGCGGCAAATCAAGGAGGGGGTCCAGCGGCACGACCAGGGAGGAGCGGGGCGCTCGGGCTACGCGCAAGCTCGCAGCGGGCGAAGGTGCGGTACAGCGAGGTGGAGGCGGGGTACTCCGGCGAGGCGCGGCGAAGTCCGGCAAAGATCCTGCAATGATCCGGCGAGCGGCGAGGCTGCGGGTCTCCTCAGGCCCGGCGCGGCCCGGGGCGGGCCAGAGATGGGCTCCGCGGGCCCGGCGGTGCGGGGACGACGGCGGTGGACAGGTGGCGAGTCGCGGTTGGCTGAGGCGGTGGAGGCGGTGACATGGCGGCCTGCTATTTACCGGGCGACGTGGCGGCGGGGTGGACGTGTCCGCCGGTGAGCGGACATGTCCGGCGGCGCGAAGGGAGTTGGATCTAGGGTTTCGGGGAAGAGATCTGAAATTTGGAAAGGGGGGTCTATTTATAGAGGTAGAGGGAGCTAGGAAGCTCCAAATGAGGTGCGGTGTTCGGCCACGCGATCATGATCGAACGATCTAGATGATGGAGGAGGTTTAGGTGGGTTTTGGGCCACTTTGGAGAGGTGTTAGGCTGCAACACACATGAGGCCTTTTTAGTCCCTCGGTTAACCGTTGGAGTATCAAACGAAGTCCAAATGGTACGAAACTTGACAGGCGATCTACCGGTCGTAAACCAAGGTCCCATGACAAGTATCGGTCCAATCTGAAAACGTTCAACCCCCGCACACGAAAAGAGGTAGAAAGGGACACCGGATGACATAGGAGCGCCGGATTGCAAAATGGACAACGGAGAAAATGCTCGGATGCATGAGACAAACACGTATGCAAATGAAATGCACATGATGACATGATATGAAATGCATGACACGTAAGCAATGACATGTCAACAACAACGAATAACTGGAAGACACCTGGCACATCGGTCACGGGGTGTCACAACACTCCACCACTACGAGAGGATCTCGTCCCGAGATCTAGGATGGCACCAGAGGGGAAAATGGAAGTGAAAAAGAAGAGGTAAAATAAGTTGCTTCTTTGACCAATGAGTGAAACCAAAGAAACTTGAAAAGGTTGAACAAATTTGAATGAAAGAATACAACGATGATGAACAGAGTTGAAAACACTCCCTTAAGGAAGAGGAATAAGAATGAACCGATTTAGGTAACACTCCGGTTGAAAGGATAAGCACGAATCAAGCATGATCCTGACAAGACCAGAAGATGGGTTGAAGAGAGCAACATCACAATGCCTCCGGAAGGAAGAAATAGAAGATAGATAATTGAAAGAAAAGAATGGAGAAGAAAATGTCAACTTCTGTCACAAAGAACTTGAAAAAGGCATCCTTAAGAGAAGGGTTGAACGGAGTTGTTGGAAAACCAACAACGAAAAGAACAAAGTTGTAGTGGACTGATAGAAAACATCTCAAAGCTATGAGGTGAAATTCTTGTCCTAACGGAAACGATAGATTGGATTGATGTGAACAAGGAGACGAGAAACTTGTCTCGTTGGGAGGATAAATGAATGACTTGGATCCTTGATAAGCACCATAGATAGCAACAATCCTTAGGGAAGGCTTTAGGTGAAACATAACCCTAGATAACTCCAACAAAGAGGTTGATGGATTTAAAATACCCCATTCTTAACAACCTATGAATCATGAAACATGAACTCAAATTATCAAGAATGACATAATACCACCTCTAATGATATGGAAGAAAGAATTGCACTCCGGATAACAAGATGAAGAAACTTGAGCTCCTTTGAAAAGAATCTTGATGAACACTTCGAGAAGGAAATTAAATCCTTGATGAACCATCATGTAGAACCTTGATGAAGAACTTCGTTAAACAAAAGAATGATCAAACGGAAGGAAAGAGAAATTGAAAACACAAGGTGAATCCTTGTACCGATTTAGATGAATCTCCATAGTAATATAATTGCGAGAGCTTGGAACTCTTGGAAAAGAAAAGATAAAGCATCTCGAACCGAGAATGTGAAATGATGAACCACTCCGGAAAGCAGGAATAGAATTTACTCAAAGAAACAAGAATAAGAATTATATTATGCTTATCCTTCACCAATTAAATTGATGAAAAAACAATGGATTTGGCACACTACTTATTCTCGTAGAAAGTATTGAGAGAGATATAGCGCAAACTTGAGAAGGTCTTCAACGAACCACCGGTGGAATCAAAACAACGAATGAATTGATATTATACCAGCGAAAGAGAATCCTGGAAGAACCACCGTAAGAATTGAAAATGAATGAAGTAAAGGGATGAATCACCGGGTAAGAAATTGTGAAATGAACAAAGATACTTGAGACAATCTAGATACATGAGAACGAAGGGATCACGAACTGATTAGAGATCACTTGAATGATGCACCGGTAAGATTTGGATAACGAGAGCTGAAAGCTGAGATGAATACTTCTGAGATGATGGCCTCCGGAGAATAAAACTGAAAAGTCTCCTCTTCGGTCTTCAAATGTTGAGATTGCCGATGAAAAATACCACCAAAAATTGTTGAGACACTCCGGAATAATGAATAATAGAATAGTTGAACCAACGATGAAAAGAAATGAAAGATCTTGGATTAAGGCATTTGACTAATGACAATTCATTCTTACATCAAACTTCGAAAAGAAATTTGAGGATAGCTCCGGGAAAATAAGAGGAGTCAGGTAAGATCCTAGAAAAAAGACCTTTGGGTTAGGGCTCACTAAAAAAACACCGTTGAACGATTTTGAAGAGAGATTGCACCGGTTGATTTAAAAGGCTTGAATGAGATAACATCCTCGAAAGAGTTTGAACGACAACAGAGTGGAAACATGAATCTTTGAGATATCTTGAGCAGTCCGGAACAATTGAATAGCAAGCTGGGAATGATTATGAGGTGCACCGGCATATGAAAAGCATTGGGCAAAAAGAAAAGACTATGCTCAATACCAAAGCTTGAATTGAATCCACCGGAGAAGGAAAAGAATGAAGAATGATGAACTTGGGGCTCCGTTAGAATTTTCATGAGCATCACCGGATAAGAACGTTCAAAGACAAGAAAGAAGAGTCTTCACATGAATAAAATGGATACTTTATTAAGATATATCAGTCCTTGAAGAAAAAGGGGTGGGTGGGCGGGAAAAACAAAGGCACTTGGAACGGATGAGGCAAACACCGTTGACGAAAAACTGAGATTGGATCTTGCAAACGTTGAAATGTTTGGATCCACTTGAAGAGAAACACGTCAGTTGAAAAGGATTGACATGACAATCTCGATTATCATGAAGGATTGGTATTCACATCGGAGTATGAGAACATCGTTTAGGAAAGGTATGGAATCAACTCTTGACTTTGAAGCAACTCGAATACCATAGCTCAAAAACAACACAAAGGATTGGCCTGCAAAATAAGCCGGAACAAACATATGATAGAGATTTCGTTTGAAGTTTTCATGGTGGGGCCTACACGGGCTCGATCGTACAACACCATCATGTACAAGGCGGTGCACATGACATACGAAGCGTCCCCGAGTCAGCATAGCCAAGGACTCTTTAAGACAAAACGAGACCACTGTAAAATCAACTGTGGATAGGAGGACCACTAGACGTCGAACCCCAATTTCATATCATACATCTGTCGGAAAGATATCCTAAGAGCTACTTGAATTCACACTTATAAACCCCCGAAACTTTCCGGTTATGCAATCAGGTGTTGGGGATACAGGGGAAGCATAATATCTCACCCAAAACTAGCAAATCCTACATCCAGCTGTATCCATCCTTCAACACATAACCAAGAAACCTTTGGAAATAGTTTACCTCAACTTTCGAAAAGCATCCGTTATACGAGTTATGAAAATACTCCCGAACTCCTGCCCTAGTACTGGGTGGCATCGAGGTTCTCTCACCAACAACTTCATAAAAGAGATTTTCGATGTCGGCGAACTCAGGTATTCCAGAACTACAACGATAAAATTGTGATGACAACACCTCGGAGCTCAACTGCCCGGGACACTGCCACAACCCCTAAATGACAGTAGGCACCAAGAACAATGTTCTCATCACAAAACCATCGGAACGATTCCAAGATACCCGCGTGATCCTAAATTTTTTTACTGAAATTTGAGAAGAGAAGAGTCAAAACTCTACGTCAGGATGCTTCACCAGAGCAACGAAGGGACTGAGGAGTAAAAAGAATTCCTAACTCTTCGATATATATAATCCTAAATGACTCAAAACATTTTTTCCAGACTCAACAACGCCAGCGATTCGATCAAGCAGGGGGCTCCTAAGGTCGGGGAAGGCTCTGACAACAACTTGTAATGCCCCGGACACACCCGCCGGTGGTCGTTACTCCTGGCGGGATCTAGACTGGCCCCACAGATCAATACTAGTCTTTTCTGCGCACTTTGTCCTCACTCGTGCGCACCCGGGAGCAACTTCTTGGCCGGTCACCCATCCGGGAAACTACTCCAAGCTGAGCATGCTTAACTTGGGAGTTCTATCCGGATGGGCTCCCGGAAAAGAAGGAATTCCTTATTTATATGAGTAGTCTATCATCCCTAAAAAGCCAGGCTATCACATAAAAAACACAAACCAAAGACACAAATGTAGCCCCTTAGGGCCTTGAAGAGCAAAGAGGGATAGAAAGAGAGAAATAACAGGTGTGCAAAAAATTCATGGAGGTAAGGAGACGAACATAGAGTCCGACGCTAGGCGTAGAATCTTTGGAGTCTGGCTACGTTCCATGGGTTTGGCTCGAGTCGATTATTCGATGCATCCCGCAGACGGTACGCTCCACCGATCAGAACCTGGTCAATAATGAAGGGACCTTCCCATTTGGGCTTGAGCTTGTTCTTTTTCTTCTCCGGCAGGCGTAGAACTAGTTTTTGGCCCGCACTTCTTTGCTTTGATACCTTTGAGCCTGTTGCTGATAGAATGCGGAACGAGCTTTTGCCACGTCACGCTCCTCCTCTAGGACATCCAAACTGTCCTGCCGATCGAGCTCGGCCTCTCTTTCTTCATACATGCGCACTCGAGGTGAGTCATGAATTATGTCGCAAGGCAGCACCGCCTTAGCGACGTACACCATAAAAAACGGTGTGTATCTGGTAGTGCGATTCGGCGTGGTCCGCAGCCCCCGTAGTACGGAGTCGAGCTCCTATACCCAATGAGTGTCTGATTCCTTTAAAGACCGGACTAATCTAGGTTTAATGCCGCTCATGATAAGACCATTCGCTCGTTCAACTTGACCGTTAGTTTGCGGATGATAGACAGAAGCATAATCGAGCTTGATGCCCATGTTGCTGCACCAAAGTTTCACCTCATTGGCTGTAAAGTTCGTGCCGTTGTCAGTGATGATGCTATGGGGGACGCCATAAAGGTGTACAACCCCGGATATGAAGTCTATCACCGGTCCAGATTCAACCGTTTTGACAGGTTTGGCTTCTATCCATTTGGTGAATTTATCCACCATGACCAATAAGTATTTTCTCTTATGGGTTCCCCCTTTGAGGGGTCCGACCATATCGAGCCCCCAGACCGTAAAGGGCCAAGTAATGGGGATTGTTTGGAGGGCGGTAGGTGGCATGTGGCCTTGGTTTGCAAAAAGCTGGCAACCGACACAATGTAGTACCAGATGTTGTGCATCTGCCCGGGCCGTCGGCCAATAAAAACCTGTACAAAAGGCCTTGCTAACAAGGGCCCGGGCTGCGGCATGGTGGCCGCCGAGTCCGGCATGAATTTCTGCCAAAAGCTTCCGCCCTTCCTCTTCGGAGATGCACCTTTGAAGGACTCTGTTTGTGATTTTCTTATAAAGCTCTCCCTCATGGACCTTGTAGGCTTTAGATCGCCGCACTATGCAGCGGGCCTCGTTTTGTTCCTCGTGTAATTCCTGTCTGGTTAGGTAGGCCAGGAATGGTTCTGTCCACGGGGCGCTGACGGCCATTATCACGTGGGGTGAAGGTGTTATTTCGGTGGCAGAGCCTCCAATTGTGTCAGAGTGTTTGACATCTGGGGTTGTGGCCGGGTCCGAACTATTTTTGCTGGTGTCCCCTTCCCATACCACGGATGGTTTAAACAGTCTTTCCAGGAAGATGTTCGGTGGGACAGGGTCGCATTTAGCACCGATGCGGGCTAGGATGTCCGCCGCCTGGTTGTTTTCCCGAGCCACATGATGGAATTCAAGCCCCTCGAATCGAGCTGACATTTTGAGGACGGCGTTGAGATATGCCACCATTTTCAGATCCTTGGCATCAAAGTCTCCATTTATTTGGGATATTGCGAGGTTCAAGTCCCCACGCACCTCTAGGCGTTGGATGCCCATGGAGACTGCCATCCGAAGGCCGTGTAGTAGGGCCTCGTATTCGGCTGCGTTGTTGCAGTTTGTATATAGTATTTGGAGCATGTATTGCACCGTATCTCCGGTGGGGGATGTCAGGATGACGCTAGCCCCCAGACCAGCCAGCATTTTAGAGTCGTCGAAGTGCATGGTCCAATTGGAGTATGCGCCGTACTCTTTAGGGAGTTCGGCTTCTGTCCATTTGGCTATGAAATTGGCCAGTACTTGCGACTTAATGGCTCATCGTGGCTTATATGTTATGTCGAATGGGAGGAGCTCAATGGCCCATTTGGCAAACCGGCCCGTGGCATCGCGGTTGTTTATTATGTCATTGAGTGGTACTTCAGAGGCCACCGTAATCGAACACACTTGAAAGTAGTGTCGTAATTTCTAGGATGCCATAAATACCGCGGATGCTATCTTTTGGTAATGTGGGTGCCGTGGTTTGCATGGAGTGAGGACGATGGACATAAAATATACCGGCTTTTAAAGTGGGAATTTATGTCCGTCCATCTCTCGTTCGACGACAAGCACTTTCCTTGCAACTTGGTGAGTTGCCGCTATATATAATAGCATTGGTTCACCAACAGTTGGCGCGGCCAGGATTGGGTTGGTGGCCAGGATGGCTTTTATTTCTTCTAGTCCGGCCGTGGCTGCGTCCGTCCACTCGAAGTGTTCGGTGCGCCGAAGAAGGCGATAAATGGGAAGTGCCTTTTCTCCTAATCGGGAGATAAAGCGGCTTAAAGCCGCCACGCATCCAGTCAATTTTTGGATTTGCTTGAGGTCAGTTGCGATAGCCAACTGTGATAGAGCTCGGATTTTAGCCGGATTTGCTTCAATTCCTCTACTTGAGACGATGAAGCCCAGGAGCTTTCCGGCGGGAACGCCGAAAACGCATTTTTCCGGATTGAGCTTAATGTCGTATGTTCGGAGATTGGTGAACGTGAGCCTCAAGTCGTCTATTAAAGAGTCGACGTGTCTGGTTTTAATGACCACATCGTCTACATATGCCTCCACAGTCTTACCGATCTGCTTTTCCAGACATGTCTGGATCATGCGTTAATATGTTGTGCCGGCGTTTTTGAGCCCGAAGGGCATTGTGTTAAAGCAGAAGGGGTCGTATGGCATTATAAATGCCGTTGCGGCTTGATCAGACTCCGCCATCTTAATCTGGTGGTAACCGGAGTATGCGTCGAGGAAGCACAATGATTTATGTCCTACGGTAGCGTCGATGATTTGATCGATGCGAGGGAGTGGGAAGGGATCCTTTGGGCGAGCCTTATTAAGGTCTTTGAAGTCGACACATAGGCACCATGATTTGTCCTTCTTTGGTACCATCACCAGGTTTGCTAGCCAATCCAGATGTTTTATTTCTTGAATGAATCCGGTTTCCAGTAGCTTGGCTAGCTCCTCTCCCATGGCTTGTCTCTTAGGTTTAGAGAAACGCCGAAGAGTCTGCTTGACTGGCTTGAATCCTTTTAGAATATTAAGGCTATGCTCAGCCAATCTGCATGGGATTCCTGGCATCTCTGAAGGATGCCAAGCGAATATATCCCAATTCTCGCGTAGAAACTCCCGTAGTGCGGCGTCTACTGTGGGGTCTAACTGTGCCCCAATGGATGATGTTTTTATAGGGTCCATTGGATGGACTTGGAATTTAACTATTTTGTCCGCTGGTTTAAAGGAGGTGGACTTGGATCTTTTGTCTAGTATCACATCATCCATGTCCACTGTGGAGTGCAGCGCGGTTAACTCCTCCGCCACAAGGGCTTCGGATAATGCCTTGTGGGCTAGTGCAGCTGTTTTGTTCTTGGCGCGGAGTGCTATGTCCGGATCACTAGCTAGAGTGATAATTCCCTTGGGTCCAGGCATTTTGAGCTTCATGTACCCGTAATGGGGTATGGCTTGAAAAATCGTGAATGCCTTCTGAGGGAGTCCTGGATTAGGGGGTCTCCGGACAGCCGAACTATATCCTTTGGCCGGACTGTTAGACTATGAAGATACAAGATTGAAGACTTCGTCCCGTGTCCGGATGGGACTTTTCTTGGCGTGGAAGGCAAGCTTGGCAATACGGATATGTAGATCTCCTCCCATTGTAACCGACTCTGTGTAACCCTAGCCCTCTCCGGTGTCTATATAAACCGGAGGGTTTTAGTCCATAGGACGAACATACAATCATACCATAGGCTAGCTTCTAGGGTTTAGCCTCTCCGATCTCGTGGTAGATCTACTCTTGTATTACCCATATCATCAATATTAATCAAGCAGTACGTAAGGTTTTACCTCCATCAAGAGGGCCCGAACCTGGGTAAAACATTGTGTGCCTTGTCTCCTGTTACCATCCAGCCTAGACGCACAGTCCGGGACCCCCTACCTGATATCCGCCGGTTTTGACACTGACATTGGTGCTTTCATTGAGAGTTCCTCTGTGTCATCGTCGTTAGGCTTGATGGCTCCTACTATCATCGATAGCGATGCGGTCAAGGGTGAGACTTTTCTCCATGAACAGATCTTCGTGTTCGGTGGCTTTGCACTGCGGGCCAATTCGCTTGGCCATCTGGAGCAGATTGAAAGTTACGCCCCTGGCCACCAGGTCAGGTTTGGAAGCTTAAACTACACGGCCGATATCCGTGGAAATTTGATCTTCGACGGATTCGAGCCTCTGCCTTGTGCGCCATGCAGTCACGATGAGCATGACTTAGATCTCCCATCGAACAGTGTTAAGGAGATCGCACCGGCAGCAGCTCCGACCCTCAATTCAGAGCTAGCTGCGCCTTCCGCGGACGGGTGGATGGACTCAGCCACGGAGGCCTTACCCTCAGCGGCGATCGATCCGAACATCGACCTTGCCTTGCACGAGAGCCGTGTTGTTAAACTGCTGGATCCTTCTCCGGCCACGGACTTCGAACCGCCTGCGCCCGTTCCTATCGAATCCGATTGGGCGCCGATCATGGAGTTTACCTCCACGGATATTTTTCAGCACTCGCCCTTTGGCGACATACTGAACTCATTAAGGTCTCTCTCCTTGTCAGGAGGATCCTGGCCGAACTATGTCTGGCAGGACTGGGATGCGGACGACGAAGAAATTCGAGGCCAACCCATCACCCACTTAGTAGCCACTGTCGATGACTCAACTGACATGCTCGACTTCGACTCCGAAGACATCGACGGTATGGACGACGATGCGGGAGGCGAAGAGGAACCACCACCCATAGGGCACTGGACGTCCACCTCATCATATGACGTATACATGGTGGACACACCAAAAGAAGACGACGACGAGGAACGGAAGGACGCAACGAAGGCTTGTCCCCTCGAGAAGCAGTCAAAGAGGCGGTGTAAGTGCCGCCCCAAATCCCGCCTCGGCAGAAATAACGATCATACAGACCCAGTGTTGGAGTAGGGCGAACCACTGCCGGACCACAGCAATACGGAGAATCAAACCGAACAAACCGATTCTGCCAAAGATAATAGTCCGGATGATATAATGCTGGACGGGCACCCGGAGCAGCAGAATGCCCGTCAAAGGCTTGTTGCCACCACGAGGAGTCTGAAAAATTAGAAGCAAAGGCTCAAGGCTGCACATGACACACTCCAAATCATATGGAGTAAAGTACTCAACACAGCATCGAAGTATGGTGGTAATTGCCCCACCAAGAGCTACCCGAAGCAGAAGTTGCTACCCGAATTCGATGAGGAGGCCCTAGATCCCCCACAACCAAAAATCAAAATGGCCACCTGGCCGGATAGACGACCTCACGACCAACATAGAGCGGGAAACAACGCCACTCACAAGCCAATACGCGATCCACGCGAGGGCTCACACCAAAAGGACGGCGCAACCAGATCCATCTATGGACCACGCAAGCGCGCCCTAGCATATGATGTAACACAACAAACATCAGAACAACGCGGTACACCCAGATACAGGGGTGCCGCACACCCCCTATGTTTTACCGATGAGGTGTTGGACCATGAATTTCCAGAGGGATTCAAACCCGTAAACATAGAGGCATACGACGGAACAACAGACCCGGAGGTCTGGATTGAGGACTATATCCTCCATATCCATATGGCTCGAGGAGATGATCGCCACGCCATCAAGTACTTACCCCTCAAGCTCAAAGGGCCAGCTCGGCACTGGCTTAAAAGCCTCCCTGAAAACTCCATTGGAAGCTGGGAAGAGCTCGAAGACGCTTTTCGGGAAAAATTTCAAGGGACTTATGTCCGACCCCCGGATGCGGACGATTTGAGTCATATAACTCAACAGCCCGGAGAGTCAGCCCGAAAGCTTTGGAATAGGTTTCTTACTAAGAAGAACCAAATAGTTGACTGTCCGGACGCCGAAGCCTTGGCAGCTTTTAAGCATAGCGTCCGCGATGAATGGCTTGCCAGACACCTCGGCCAAGAAAAGTCGAGAACAATGGAAGCATTAACAAGCCTCATGACCCGCTTTTGCGCGGATGACGACAGCTGGCTAGCCAGATGGAGTACCAGCGACCCAAGCACATCCGAAGTTAGAGATCAAAACGGGAATTCATGATGCAGCAAAAATAATAAGCGTCGGAATAAAGAAGACGCCGGATTCCGAAGCTCTCAGCCAGGTCAGCAAAAGCCGCCCTCTAAAGGCGCCAGAGATGAACTGTCCAGCCTGAGCAAAATTCTGGACCAAGTATGTTAGATCCATAGCACCCCTGGTAAACCCACTAATCATACCCACAGAGAATGTTGGGTCTTCAAGCAGTCCGGCAAGCTCAACGCCGTACACAAGGGGGAGGATACACCAAGCGAAGATGAGGATGAGCCTCTCAAGCAAGACACTGGGGAACAAAAGAAGTTTCTATCAGAAGTCAAAACAGTCAACGTATTACACGTGATCAAGGGAAGCAAAGCGGCCCTCCCAGATAAATATGCCCAAGGGCCTATCAATGCGAAACCCTGCCACTGGTCGTCTCAACCAGTCACTTTCGACCATCGTGATTACTCAGCAAGTATCTCGCGGGCAGGATGGGATCCCCTGGTATTAGACCCAATAATTGACGGATACCACTTTGCACGAGTCCTGATGGACGGTGGCAGCAGTTTAAACATGATATACCAGGATACAATCCGCGAAATGGGGATAGACCCAACAAAAATTTGCCATAGCAACGCTACCTTTAAAGGAGTAACGCCAGGCCCAGGGGCTCACTGCACGGGCTCCCTGCTACTAAATGTTATATTCGGCTTCCCCGATAACTCCCGTAGCGAACATTTAACCTTCCACATTGCTCCGTTCCAATGCGGTTATCAAGCACTACTTGGACGCGAAGCTTTTGCTCGCTTTAATGCAATACCGCATTATGCTTCCCTCACGCTCAAGATGCTCGGTCCATGTGGAATCATTACAGTGAATGGAAGTATTAAGCGATCTTTGCACGCCGAAGAGAATGCGACTGCCTTGGCAGCCGCACACTAAAAACAACCTCACCAACTAAAGCATTTGATAGGTCGTCAAGACCACGGACGCGGTTAGACGAGTCCGGCGCTGCTATATGTAATTTGTACCGGATTTATGGACACACCCCTATTACAAATACAAGGGGCTCAATGCGCAGACAAGTGGCAATTTCTTCTCATTTTTAGTTATACATGGTTTCTTTAAAAACTATCTTTTTGCACGACAACTTTTTCACCTAAGTTCCTCTCTTTTACAGATGATCATCGTGCTACACCCGTCCAGGATACGGCACAACGGAGACACAGGCACAGACGTGCAGCAGGGACCCGCTCCAAGGATTCTTTTTAGATTAAGACCCTGCGTAAACCTTTTTTAATGCGTTAGTTTGGTCCCTAAGAAGGGCGGGAAGGAATGCATGTGCGTCGACTTCACCAACCTCAACAAGGCATGCCCTCAAGACCCCTTCCCTCTGCCGTGCATCGACAAGATCATTGACTCCACTGCCGAATGCAACATGTTGTGCTTCCTCGATGCATTCTTAGGGTATCACCAAATCAAGATGGCAGTGCAAGATGTCAAGAAGACGGCCTTCCTGACCCCGTGCGGGGTGTTTTGCTACACATGCATGCCCTTTGGGCTACGTAACACTAGGGTGACCTTCCAACGGCTCAGGCACATCGCCTTGGGCCAGCAGCTCGGGAGGAACGCTAAGGCCTACGTCGATGACATAGTGGTGAAATCTCAGGAGGCAAGGACCCTCATTCAGGATCTGGAAGAGACATTCGCTAGCCTGCGCAGGGTGGACTTGCGGCTCAACCCGGAGAAATGCGTGTTTGGCGTCCCCTCCGGCAAGTTGCCGGGATTTCTGGTATCACATAGGGGGGTCGAGGCACACCCGGAGAAGGTCAAGGTGATAGAAAGGATGAGTCCACCGCAGACCCTCAAGGAAATGCACAAGCTGGCGGGTGATACGTCGCCAGCGTAACTATAATTTTTGATTGTTCCATGCTATTGTATTATCTGTTTGGGATGTTTAATGGGCTTTATTATACACTTTTATATTATTTTTGGGACTAACCTATTAACTGAAGGCCCAGTGCAAATTGTTGTTTTTTGCCTATTTTAGTGTTTCGTAGAAAAGGAATATCAAACGGAATCCAAATGGAATGAAACCTTCATGAGGATCTTTTTTGGACCAAATGCAATCCAGGAGACTTGGAATGAAGGTCAAGGAAGCAACGAGGTGTCCACGAGGTAGGGCGGTGCGCCCCTACCCTCGTGGGCCCCTCGTAGCTCCACCGACCTACTTTGTTCGCCTACATATACTCTTATACCCTGAAAACATCAAGGGGAGACACGAAACCATTTTCCACCGCCGCAACCTTCTATACCCGTGAGATCCGATCTGGGGACCTTTTCCGGCAATCTGCCGAAGGGGGATTCGATCACGGAGGGCTTCTACATCAACACCATAGCCTCTCCGATGATGTGTGTGTAGTTTACCATAGATCTTCGGGTCCATAGTTATTAGCTATATGGCTTCTTCTCTCTCTTTGGATCTCAATACAAAGTTCTCCTCAATGTTCTTGGACATCTATTCGATGTAATTCTTTTTGCGGTGTGTTAGCCGAGATCCGATGAATTGTGGGTTTATGATCAAGTTTATCTATGAACAATATTTGATTCTTCTCTGAATTCTTATATGCATGATTTGATATCTTTGCAAGTCTCTTCGAATTATCAGTTTGGGTTGGCCTACTAGATTGATATTTCTTGCAATGGGAGAAGTGATTGGCTTTGGGTTCAATCTTGCGGTGTCCTTTCCAAGAGACAGTAGGGGCAGCAAGGCATGTATTGTATTGTTGCCATTGAGGATAAAAATATGGGGTTTATATCATATTGCCTGATTTATGCCTCTACATCATGTTATCTTGCCTAATATGTTACTTTGTTCTTATGATCTAAATTCTCTAGATGCATGCTGGATAGCGATCGATGTGTGGAGTAATAGTAGTAGATGTAGAATCGCTTCGGTCTACTTGACACGGACGTGATGCCTATGTTTATGATCATCCTAGATATTCTCATAACTATGCGCTTTTCTATCAATTGCTCAGCAGTAATTTGTTCACCCACCGTAATATATGCTATCTTGAGAGAAGACACTAGTGAAACCTATGGCCCCCGGGTCTAGGTTACATCATATAAGTTCCGATCTACAATTCTACTTTACTATTTATTTTGCAATCTTTATTTTTCTATCTATACAACAAAAATACCAAAAATATTTATCTTATTATCTTTATCAGATCTCACTTTTGCAAGTGGCTGTGAAGGGATTGACAACCCCTTTATCGCGTTGGTTGCAAGGTTCTTATTTGTTTGTGCGGGTACTAGGCGACTTGTGTGTAGTCTCCTACTGGATTGATTCCTTGGTTCTCAAAAACTGAGGGAAATACTTACGCTACTTTGCTGCATCACGCTTTCCTCTTCAAGGGAAAACCAACGCATGCTCAAGAGGTAGCAAGACGGATTTCTGGCGCCGTTGCCGGGGAGATTTGCACCAAGTTAAGTCAAGATTTGATCTCCCGTCAACAAGCCATTTCTAGCGCCATTGCCAGGGAGATCAACGCCAAGTCAAGACATACCAAGTACCCATCACAAACTCGTATCCCTCGCATTACATTATTTGCCATTTGCCTCTCATTTTCCTCTCCCCCACTTCACATTTTCTGTTTTATTAGCCCTTCTTCTATTTGCCTCTCCTTCACCATGGCCGAATCGAAAAGGGGTAAGGGTTGTCTCCCGAGTTCTAGTACTTTGGATAGACCCTCTGTCCTTTCTAAGCTCATAAATAATGATGCTATGGAAAGACCTACCGGGGTTATCAATGAGAGTTTGGATAATTTTGATGAAGATGATCCCAGAATTTTTCGTTATTTGCTTGATGAGTCTTTGAAAGATGCTTGGGATAGGTTATTAAGGATCGGAGCAAGCTATGTGCCCCATTATCAAATTGAGATATACCTAAAGAGCTTTTATCTTGGCTTACCCTCTTTGTTCAAGCAAGTTTTAGATTCTATTTTTGAAGAAGGTTTTCTTGAGGGGGATGCCATAGATACATATGAAAAGATGAAAACTATATTTGGGCACCCCATGAGTGAGAAGGTTGAATCCACCTCTCTTTTATGCTTTTATCGAAATGAAATTATCAAAGAAATGAAGGTTAGCTTAGATGCCAATTTTCGTAGCGCGCTTAGTCTTTATTCCTCCATTAATGGCCATGTGCTTTCTAAAAATAGAAAGATAAATGCTATAGATAATAAATTTCTCTTTTCTTTCCCAACACCAAAGATGATAGTACCTAGATATATTCTTGTTTTTATGCCTAGCTAGGGGCGTTAAACGATAGCGCTTGTTGGGAGGCAACCCAATTTCATTTTTGTTCCTGTTTATTAATAAATAAATCATCTATCATCTGTTATGATTGTATTTTTATATTTTAATTAGTGTTTGTGCCAAGTAAAGCCTTTAGTATCTTCTTGGATGATTGTTACTTGATCTTGCTGAAAAAACAGAAAGTTTGCGCTCATAAGAATAATTTTCATATTTTACCATAGAGCGTTAAAATACTGATTCCAACTGCGGTAGATCAATATACAAATTATTCAGGATGTCCTAATTTCTCAGGATTTTTGGAGTTACATAAGTGTTCGAAACTTTGCGTGTGTTGTTTGACAGATTCTGTTTTTGTGGATTTTCATATTTTACATAAGTGTCCTAATTACTATAGACTATTCTGTTTTTTACAGATTCTGTTTTTCGTGTGTTGTTTGCTTATTTTGATGAATCTATTTCTAGTATCCGGGGGTATGAAACATAGAAAAGTTGGAATGCAGTAGGTTTAACACCAATATAAATAAATAATGAGTTTATTACAGTACCTTAAGGTGATGATTTGTTTTCTTATACTAAAGGTGCTCATGAGATTTTCTATTGAGTTTTGTGTTGTGAAGTTTTCAAGTTTTTGGGTCAAGATTTGATGGATTCTGGAACAAGGAGTGGCAAGAGCCTAAGCTTGGTGATGCCCAAGGCACCCCAAGGTAAAATCCTAGGACAACCAAAAGCCTAAGCACTATATGTGAGCGTGAGCCATGGACATAGCACTATATGTGGAATAGAATGGTGGTTGTGGAGAAGACAAAAAAGTAGAAGATAGTCTCACATGAACTAGGCATATCAACGGGCTATGGAGATGCCCATCAATAGATATCAATGTGAGTGAGTAGGGATTGCCATGCAACGGATGCACTAGAGCTATAAGTGTATGAAAGCTCAACAAAGAAAACTAAGTGGGTGTGCATCCAACTCGCTTGCTCACAAAGACATAGGGCATTTTGAGGAAGCCCATCATTGGAATATACAAGCCAGGTTCTATAATGTAAAATTCCCACTAGTATATGAAAGTCACAACATAGGAGATTCTCCATCATGTAGATCATGGTGCTGCTTTGAAGCACAAGTGTGGTAAAAAGGATAGTAACATTGTCCCTTCTCTCTTTTTCTCTCATTTCTTTTTATATTTGGGCATTTCCCTTTTTTATGGCCTCTTTTTTTTCTCTTTTTTTTCTTTTCGTCCAGAGTCTCATCCCGACATGTGGGGGAATAATCGTCTCCATCATCCTTTCCTCACTTGGGACAATTCTCTAATAATGATGATCATCCCACTTTTATTTTCTTACAACTCAAAAATTACAACTCAATACTAGAACAAAATATGACTCTATGTGAATGCCTCCGGCGGTGTACCGGGATATGCAATGAATCAAGAGTGACATGTATGAAAGAATTATAAAGGTGGCTTTTCCACAAATACGATGTCAACTACATGATCATGCAAACCAATATGACAATGATATAACGTGTCATAACAAACGGAACGGTGGTAAGTTGCATGGCAATATATCTCAGAATGGCTCTGGAAACGCCATAATAGGTAGGTATGGTGGCTGTTTTGAGGAAGGTATATGGTGGGTCTATGATACCGGTGAAAGGTGCGCGGTATTAGAGAGGCTAGCAATGGTGGAAGGGTGAGAGTGTGTATAGTCCATGGACTAAACATTAGTCATAAAGAACTCACATACTTATTGCAAAAACCTATTAGTTATCGAAATGAAGTACTATGCGCATGCTCCTAGGGGGATAGATTGGTAGGAAAAGACCATCACTCGTCCCCGACCGCCACTCATAAGGAAGATAATCAATACATAAATCATGCTCCGACTTCATCACATAACGGTTCATCACAAGTGCATGCTATGGGAATCACAAACTTTAGAACAAGTATTTCTCAAATTCACAACTACTCAACTAGCATGACTCTAATATCACCATCTTCATATCTCAAAACAATTATCAAGTATCAAACTTCTCATAGTATTCAATGCACTTTTTATGATACCCATCTTGGATGCCTATTATATTAGGACTAATTTTATAGACAAAGCAAATTACCATGTTGTTCTATAAGACTCTCAAAATAATATAAGTGAAGAATGAGAGATCAATAATTTCTATAAAATAAAACCACCACCGTGCTCTTAAAAAGGTATAAGTGAAGCACTAGAGCAAAATTATCTAGCTCAAAAGATATAAGTGAAGCACATAGAGTATTCTAATAAATTCTGATTTATGTGTGTCTCTCCAAAAGGAGTGTACATCAAGGATGATTGTGGCAAACTAAAAACCAAAGACTTAAATCATACAAGATGCTCCAAGAAAAACACATATCATGTGGTGAATAAAAATATAGCATCAAGTAAAGTTACCGATAGACGAAGACAAAAGAGGGGATGCCTTCCGGGTCATCCCCAAGCTTAGGCTTTTGGTTGTCCTTGAATTGTACCTTGGGGTGCCTTGGGAATCCCCAAGCTTCGGCTCTTGCCATTCCTTGTTCCAAAACCCATCAAATCTTTACCCAAAACTTGAAAACTTCACAACACAAAACTCAACAGAAAATCTCATGAGCTCCGTTAGTATAAGAAAACAAACCACAACTTCAAGGTACTGTAATGAACTCATTATTTATTTATATTGGTGTTAAATCTACTGTATTCCAACTTCTCCCTGGTTCATACCCCCTCCCCCACCCCCGATACTAGCCATAGATTCATCAAAATAAACAAACAACACACAGAAAATAGAATCTCTGAAAAAACAGAATGGTCTGTAGTAATCTACAGGTTTTGAATACTTATGTAACCCCAAAATTCTGAACTAAATTTTTGGACATGAGGAATTTGTCTATTAATCATATGCAAAAAGAATTGACCTAATCTCACTCTCCAGTAAAAAAATGGCAGCTAATCTCGTGAGCGTTGAAGGTTCTGTTTTTTACAGCAAGATCGCAAAGACTCCCCCCAAGTCGTCCCAAAGGTTCTACTTGGCACAAACACTAATTAAAAACGTAAAACCACATCTAAACAGGAGCTATATGAATTATTTATTAATAAACAGGAACAAAAAAACCAACAAAAATTAAATTGGGTTGCCTCCCAACAAGCGCTATCGTTTAACGCCCCTAGCTAGGCATAATAGCAAGAATAGATCTAGGTATTGTCGTCTTTGGTATGAAATCCATAAGTGGATCTCAAAATAGATTCATAAGGTAATTTAATTTTCTTCCTAGTAAAGTGCTCCATGCCTTTCCTTAACGGAAATTGGAATCTAATATTTCCTTCTTTCATATCAATAATTGCACCAATCGTTCTAAGGAAAGGTCTACCAAGAATAATAGGACAAGTACGATTGCAATCTATATCAAGAACAATGAAGTTTACGGGCACATAATTCCTATTTGCAACAATAATAACATCATTAATCCTTCCCATAGGTTTCTTAATGGTGGAATCTGCAAGATGCAAATTTAAAGAACAATCATCAAATTCACGGAAACCTAACACATCACACAAAGTTTTTGGAATCGTGGAAACACTAGCACCCAAATCACATAAAGCATAGCATTCATGATCTCTAATTTTAATTTTAATAGTAGTTTACCACTCATCATAAAGTTTTCTAGGGATAGAAACTTCTAATTCAAGCTTTTCTTCATAGGATTGCATTAAGGATCAACGATATGTTTGGTAAAAGCTTTATTTTGATCATAAGCATGAGGAGAATTTAGCATAGATTGCAACAAGGAAATACAATCTATCAGAGAGCAATTATCATAATTAAATTCCTTGAAATCCAAAATAGTGGGTTCATTGCTATGTTAAGTTTTGACCTCTTCAATCCCACTTTTTACCATTTTTTTCATCAAGATCTAAAAACTCCGAATAATTGGGATGCCTTTTAACTAAAATTGACTCGTATCCAGTCCCATCATTATCAAGATTCATATTGCAAAATAAAGATTTAATAGGAGACACATCAATCACTTTTAGATCTTCATCCTTATTATCGTGAAAACTAGAAGAACATGCTTTTATAAAGAAATCTTTTTTAGCACCCATCCTAGCGGTTATTTCTTTGCACTCGTCAATGGAAATTCTCATAGATTTGACAGACTCATTAACATCATGCTTAGGTGGAATAGATCTAAGTTTCAATGAATCAACTTCAAGAGAAATTCTATCCACGTTCCTAGCCAACTCGTCAATCTTAGGCAATTTTTCTTCAAGCAAAGCATTGAAATTCTTTTGCGAAATCATAAATTCTTTAACACTAGTCTCAAAATCAGAGGGCATCTTATTAAAATTTCCATAAGAGTTGTTGTAGGAATTACCATAATTCTTAGAGGAATTACTAGGAAACGGCCTAGGATTAAAGTTTCCTCTATACGCGTTGTTACCAAAATTGTTCCTACCAACAAAATTCACATCCATAGATTCATTATTATCCTCAATCAAAGTAGACAAGGGCATATCATTAGAATTAGAAGAAACACTCTTATTAGCAAACAATTTCATAAGTTCATCCATCTTTCCACTTAAAACATTAATCTCTCCTATTGCATGAACCTTTGTACAAGTAGATCTTTCGGTGTGCCATTGAGAATACTTAACCATAATATTATCTATGAGTTTAGTAGCTTCTCCTAAAGTGATTTACATAAAAGTGCCTACAGCGGCCGAATCTAAAAGATTTCTAGAAGAAAAATTCAATCCAGCATAGAAAAATTGTATGATCATCCATAAATTTAATCCATGAGTATGGCA
Source organism: Triticum aestivum (assembly GCF_018294505.1). Taxonomy (NCBI): domain Eukaryota; kingdom Viridiplantae; phylum Streptophyta; class Magnoliopsida; order Poales; family Poaceae; genus Triticum; species Triticum aestivum. Next base: position 530,126,907 of record NC_057809.1, on the reverse strand, counting down.
ATTACATATCATTAATTTCATCCTCTCCCAAGCTTGTGCAACATGCTCATGATCAAGTTGCTTAAAATTCATAATATCGTTTCTAAGAGATATGATCTTAGCGGGAGGAAAATACTTAGAGATAAAAGCATCTTTGCACTTACTCCATGAAGCAATACTATTTTTAGGCAAAGACGAAAACCAAGTTTTAGCACGATCTCTAAGCAAAAAGGGAAATAGCTTCAATTTAACAATATAATTATCCACATCTTTCTTATTTGCATATCACACAAATCAACAAAGTTGTTTAGATGTGTAGCGGCATCTTCACTAGGAAGGCCAGAGAATTGATATTTCATGACAAGATTCAGCAAAGCGGCATTAATTTCACAAGATTCAACATCGGTAATAGGAGCAATCGAAGTGCTAATAAAATCATTGTTGTTGGTATTGGAAAAATCAAACACTTTAGTATTGTCTTGAGCCATCGTGACAAACAATCCAACACATAAGCACACAAGAAGCAAGAAGAAGAGGCCAACGAAAAAGAGGGTGAATAAAACGGCAAATGTGAAGTGGGGGGAGAGGAAAACAAGAGGAAAATGGCAAATAATATAATGCAAGGGATAAGAGTTTGTGGTGGGTACTTGGTATGTGTTGACTTGTGCGTAGATCTCCCTGGCAACGGCGCCAAAAATCCTTCTTGCTACCTCTTGAGCATGTGTCGGTTTGTCCTTGAAGAGGAAAGGGTGATGCAGCAAAGTAGCGTAAGTGTTTCCGTCAGTTTTTGAGAACCAAGGTATCAATCCAGTAGGAGACTACACGCAAGTCCTTCGTACATGCACAAACAATCAAGAACCTTGCAATCAACGCGATAAAGGGGTTGTCAGTCCCTTAACGTCCACTTGCAAAAGTGAGATATGATAAAGATAATAAGATAAATATTTTTAGTATTTTTGTTGTATAGATTGGAAAATAAAGATTGCAAAATAAAAGGCGGCAGAAATAGCAAGTAGATAGGAAAATAATATGATGGAAGATAGACCCGGGGGCCATAGGTTTCACTAGTGGCTTCTCTCAAGATAGCAAATTCTATGATGGGTGAACAAATTACTGTCGAGCAATTGATAGAAAAGCGCATAGTTATGAGAATATCTAGGCATGATCATGTATATAGGCATCACGTCCGCGACAAGTAGACCGAAGTGATTCTACATCTACTACTATTACTCCACACATTGACCGCTATCCAACATGCATCTAGAGTATTAAGTTCATAAGAACAGAGTAACGCATTAGGCAAGATGACATAATGTAGAGGGATAAACTCAAGAAATATGATATAAACCCCATCTTTTTATCCTCAATGGCAACAATACAATACGTGCCTTGATGCCCCTACTGTCACTGGGAAAGGACACCACAAGATTGAACCCAAAGCTAAGCACTTCTCCCATTGCGATAAAGATCAATCTAGTTGGCCAAACCTAACTGATAATTCAAAGAGACTTGCAAAGATATTAAATCATGCAAAAAAGAATTCAGAGAAGAATCAAATATTGTTCATAGATAATCTTGATCATAAACCTACAATTCATCGGATCTCGACAAACACACTGCAAAAAGAATTACATCGAATAGATATCTAAGAGAATAAAGGAGAACTTTGTATTGAGATCCAAAGAGAGAGAAGAAGCCATCTAGCTAATAACTATGGACCCGAAGGTCTGTGGTAAACTACTCGCACATCATCGGAGAGGCTATGGTGTTGATATAGAAGCCCTCCGTGATCGATTCCCCCTCCGGCGGAGCGCGGGAAAAAGCCCCAAGATGGGATCTCACGGGTACAGAAGGTTGCGGCGGTGGAAATAGGTTTTCGTGGTGCTCTCGGATGTTTTCGGGGTATATGAGTATATATAGGCGTAAGAAGTAGGTCAGTGGAGCCCTGAGGGGCCCATGAGGGTGGGGTCACGCCTACCCCCCTGGGCGCACCCTCCTACCTCATGGCCGCCTCGTTGCTTCCTTGACATCCACTCCAAGTCTCCTGGATTGCGTTTGTTCCAAAAATAACTCTCCCGAAGGTTTCATTCCGTTTGGATTCCGTTTGGTATTCCATTTCTACGAAACACTGAAATAGGAAAAATGGCAATTTGCACTGGGCCTTTGGTTAATAGGTTAGTCCCAAAAATAATATAAAAGTGCATAACAAAGCCCATTAAACATAAAAACGGATAATATAATAACATGGAACAATCAAAAATTGTAGATACGTTGGAGACGTATCAATGCTTCACTTAAATTATTTTGAGAGTCTTTTAGAAGAGAATGGTAATTTGCTTTGGCTATAAAATTAGTCCTATTATGATAGGCATCCAAGATGGGTATAATAAAAACTTTCATATAGAGTGCATTAAATACTATGAGAAGTTTGATTCTTGATAGTTGTTTTGAGATATAAAGGTGGTAATATTAGAGTTGTGCTAGTTGAGTAATTGTGGAGTTGAGAAATACTTGTGTTGATGTTGGAAAGTCCCGTAGCATGCACATATGGTAAACGTTGTGTGACAAATTTGATGCATGGGGTGTTCTTTTATTGCTTTCCTTATGGGTGGCGGTCGGGGACGAGCGATGATCTTTTCCTACCAATCTATCCCCCTAGGAGCATGCGCGTAGTGCTTGGTTTTGATGACTTGTAGATTTTTTCAATAAGTATGTGAGTTCTTTATGACTAATGTTGAGTCCATGGATTATACGCGCTCTCACCCTTCCATCATTGCTAGCCTCTTCGGTACCGTGCATTGCCCTTTCTCACCTCGAGAGTTGGTGCAAACTTCGCCGGTGCATCCAAACCCCGTGATATGATACGCTCTATCACACATAAGCCTCCTTATATCTTCCTCGAAACAGCCACCATACCTACCTATTATCGCATTTCCATGGCCATTCCATGATATATTGCCATGCAACTTTCCACCGTTCCATTTATTATAACATGCTCCATCATTGTCATATTGCTTTGCATGATCATGTAGTTGACATCATATTTGTGGCAAAGCCACCTTCATAATTCTTTCATACATGTCACTCTTGATTCATTGCATATCCCGGTACACCGCCGGAGGCATTCACATAGAGTCATATTTTGTTCTAAGTATCGAGTTGTAATTCTTGAGTTGTAAGTAAATAAAAGTGTGATGATTTTCATTATTAGAGCATTGTCCCATGTGAGGAAAGGATGATGCAGACTATGATTCCCCCACAAGTTGGCATGAGATTCCGAACGAAAAAAAGAGGCCATAAAAAAGAGAAAAAAGACCCGAAGAAAAAAAAGAAAAACAAGAGAGAAAAAGGGAGAAGGGGCAATGTTACTATCCTTTTTCCACACTTGTGCTTCAAAGTAGCACCATGATCTTCATGATAGAGAGTCTTCTATTTTGTCACGTTCATATACTAGTGGGAATTTTTCGTTATAGAACTTGGCTTGTATATTCCAATGATGGGCTTCCTCAAGATGCCCTAGGTCTTCGTGAGCAAGCAAGTTGGATGCACACCCACTTAGTTTCTTTTGTTGAGCTTTCATATATTTATAGATCTAGTGCATCCGTTGCATGGCAATCCCTCCTCCTTGCATTGACATCAATTGATGGGCATCTCCATAGCCCGTTGATTAGCTGTGTCAATGTAAGACTTTCTCCCTTTTGTCTTCTCACACAACCTCCATCATCATATTCTAATCCACCCATAGTGCTATGTCCATGGCTCGCGATCATATATTGCGTGAAAGTTGAAAGTGTTTGAAAAGGCTATGTATGAATCAATTGCATGGCTTGTCATCAGGGTTGTGCATGATGGGAGCATTTTGTGTGACGAAAATGAAGCATGGCCAAACTATATGATTTTGTAGGGATAAGGTTTCTTTGGCCAGGTTATTTTGATAAGACATAATTGCTTGGTGAGCATGCTTGAAATATTATTATTTTTATATCAATATTAAACTTCTATCTAGAATCTTTCAGATCTAAACATTCATGCCGCAATAAAGGGAATTACATCAAAAATTATGCTAGGTAGAATTCCACATCAAAAATTCTGTTTTTATCATTTATCTACTCGAGGACGAGTAGGAATTAAGCTTGGGGATGCTTGATACGTCTCCAATGTATCTATAATTTTTGATTGTTCCATGCTATTACATTATCTGTTTTGGATGTTTAATGGGCTTTATTATGCACTTTTATATTATTTTTGGGACTAACCTATTAACCGAAGGCCCAGTGCAAATTGTTGTTTTTTTTTGCCTATTTCAGTGTTTCACATAAATGGAGTATCAAACGGAATCCAAACAGAATGAAACCTTTGCGAGGATCTTTTTTGGAACAAACGCAATCTAGGAGAATTGGAGTTGAGGTCAAGGAAGCAATGAGGCGGCCACGAGGTAGGGCGGCGCGCCCAGGGGGCCAGGCGCGCCCCCACCCTCGTGGGCCCCTCGTAGCTCCACCGACCTACTTCTTTCGCCTATATATACTCTTATACCCTGAAAACATCGAGGGGAGCTACGAAACCACTTTTCCACCGCCGCAACCTTCTGTACCCGTGAGATCCCATCTGGGGACCTTTTCCGGCGATCTGCCGGAGGGGGATTCGATCATGGAGGGCTTCTACATGAACACCATAGCCTCTCCCATGATGTGTGAGTAGTTTACCACAAACCTTCGGGTCCATAGTTTTAGCTAGATTGCTTCTTCTCTCTCTTTAGATCTCAATACAAAGTTCTCCTCGATGTTCTTGGAGATCTATTCGATGTAATTCTTTTTGCGGTGTGTTTCCGAGATCCAATGAATTGTGGGTTTATGATCAAGTTTATCTATGAATAATATTTGATTCTTCTCTGAATTCTTATATGCATGATTTGATATCTTTGCAAGTCTCTTCAAATTATCAGTTTGGTTTGGCTTACTAGATTGATCTTTCTTGCAATGGGAGAAGTGCTTAGCTTTGGGTTCAATCTCGCGGTGCCCTTTCTAGGGACAGTAGGGGCAGCAAGGCACATATTGTATTGTTGCCATCGAGGATAAAACGATGGGGTTTATATCATATTGCTTGAGTTTGTCCCTCTACATAATGTCATCTTGCCTAATGCGTTACTTTGTTCTTATGAACTTAATACTCTAGATGCATGTTGGATAGCGGTCGATATGTGGAGTAATAGTAGTATATGTAGAATCGTTTCAGTGTACTTGACACGGACGTGATGCCTATGTTTATGATCATGCCTAGATATTCTCATAACTATGCGCTTTTCTATCAATTGCTCAGCAGTAATTTGTTCACCCACCGTAATATATGCTATCTTGAGAGAAGCCCCTAGTGAAACCTATGGCCCCCGGGTCTACTTTACATCATATAAGTTTCCGATCTACAATTCAAGTTTACTATTTATTTTGCAATCTTTATTTTTCTATCTATACAACAAAAATACAAAAAATATTTATCTTATTATCTTTATTAGATCTCACTTTTGCAAGTGGGCGTGAAGGGATTGACAACCCCTTTATCGCGTTGGTTGGAAGGTTCTTATTTGTTTGTGCAGGTACTAGGCGACTTGCATGTAGTCTCGTACTGGATTGATACCTTGGTTCTCAAAAAACTGAGGGACATACTTACGCTACTTTGTTGTATCACCCTTTCCTCTTCAAGGGAAAATCAACGCATGCTCAAGAGGTAGCAGCGGGTTGCGTGGCCACGCTAGGACACTTCATCTCAAGAGATACATCACCAGCCCGCCGGTGATGGTGGCGCCGCGCCCACTCGAGCCCCTAGTGCTCTACATGGCTGCCACACTGCACTCAGCTAGCGCATCCCTGGTGGCTATCAGGAAGGAGCACCATTCTGGGGGCCTGCCGCACGACTCCCCGCACTCGGTCAAGACGGCGCAGCCTTAGGGCGACACTGCTGAGGCTCTGGCAGTGCCAGCAGGTGACCAAGCCCCTGAGGTCCGCCAGCCTCTGGAGGCATCTCATGCACAGGAGGTCTCGGCCAGCAACCACGATCCTGGCCTCATCGAGCACCCGCTGTACATCGTCAGCACGGTGCTGTGGGGCGCGCGAGCACTCTACCCCATGCCACAAAAGCTCTTGCTCGCGCTCCTCGTCGCCTCGTGCAAGCTACGCCACTACTTCCAAGGACACCCCATCAAGGTCGTTTCGGCCTACCCACTAGAGAGGGTACTCCGGAGCCCAAATGCCGCGGGTAGGGTCGCCGAATGGAACATCAAAATGCATGCATTTTGATACGTCTCCAACGTATCTATAATTTTTGATTGTTCCATGCTATGTTATCTACTGTTTTGGGCAATATTGGGCTTTATTATCCAATTTTGTATTACTTTTGGGACTAACCTATTAACCAGAGGCCTAGCCAGAATTGCTATTTTTTGCCTATTTCAGTGTTTCAAAGAAAAGGAATATCAAACGGAGTCGAAACAGAACGAAATCAACTGGAGAACTTATTTTTGGAAGGAAAGCTACCAGATGGACTTGGACCCCACGTCAGGAGCCAAGGGAGGTGCTCATGAGGGTGGGGGGCGCCCCCCCTAGGGCGCGCCCCCTGCCTCGTGGGGCCCTCGAAGCTCCACCGGCGTACTTCTTTCACCCATATATACCTACGTACCCAAAAACTTCCAGAACATACAATAGATTGGGAGTTCCGCCGCCAGAAGCCTCCGTAGCCATCGAAAACCAATCTAGACCCGTTCCGGCACCCTGCCGGAGGGGAGAATCCTTCTCCAGTGGCCATCTTCATCATCCCGGTGCTCTCCATGACGAGGAGGGAGTAGTTCTCCCTCGGGGCTGAGGGTATGTACCAGTAGCTATGTGTTTGATCTCTCTCTCTCTCTCTCGTGTTCTTGAGGTGCTACGATCTTGATGTATCACGAGCTTTGCTATTATAGTTGGATCCTATGATGTTTTCTCCCCCATCTACTCTCTTGTAATGAATTGAGTTTCCCCTTTGAAGTTATCTTATTGGATTGAGTCTTTAAAGATTTGAGAACACTTGATGTATGTCTTGCCGTGCGTATCTGTGGTGACAATGGGATACCACATGATTCACTTGATGTATGTTTTGGCGATCAACCTGCGGGTTCTGCCCATGAACCTATGCATAGGGGTTGACACACGTTTTCGTCGTGATTCTCCGGTTGGAACTTTGGGGCACTCTTTGAGGTTCTATGTGTTGGTTGAATATATGAATTTGAGATTGTGCGATGCATATCGTGTAATCATGCCCACGGATACTTGAGGTGACATTGGAGTATCTAGGTGACATTAGGGTTTTGATTGATTCGTGTCTTAAGGTGTTATTCTAGTACGAACTCTAGGCCTGTTTGTGATACTTATAGGAATAGCCCAACGGATTGATTGGAAAGAATAACTTTGAGGTGGTTTCATACCCTACCATAATCTCTTCATTCATTCTCCGCTATTAGTGACTTTTTGTTGCATGTTGAGGGATAGTTATGTGATCCAATTATGTTAGTATTGTTGAGGGAACTTGCACAAGTGAAAGTATGAACCCTAGGCCTTGTTTCAACGCATTTCAATACTGTTTACGGTCACTTTTATCATTAGTTACCTTGCTGTTTTTATATTTTCAGATTACAAAAACCTTTATCTACCATCCATATACCACTTGTATCACCATCTCTTCGCCGAACTAGTGCACCTATACAATTTACCATTGTATTGGGTGTGTTGGGGACACAAGAGACTCTTTGTTATTAGGTTGCTGGGTTGCTTGAGAGAGACCATCTTCATCCCACGCCTCACACGGATTGATAAACCTTAGGTCATCCACTTGAGGGAAATTTGCTACTGTCCTACAAACCTCTGCACTTGGAGGCCCAACAACGTCTACAAGAAGAAGGTTGTGTTGTAGACATCAAGCTCTTTTCTGGCGCCGTTGCCGGGGAAGTGAGTGCTTGAAGGTATATCTTTAGATCTTGCAATCGAGTCTTTTAGTTTCTTGTTTTATCACTAGTTTAGTCTATAAAAAGAAAACTATAAAAAATGGAATTGAGTTTGTCTCATATGCTTCATCTTTCTAATATCTTTCGTGAGTATGATGGAAAGGAAAATTGTGCCAAAGTGTTAGAAGAAGAATGCATTAAAATGTTTTGCACTAAATCTTTGAATGATGAGCATGATTGCAATGTTGTTAGTATGAATTCCTTGAATATCCATGATGCTAATGATATGCAAAGCCACAAGCTTGGGGAAGCTATGTTTGATGAAGATGATATTTTTTGTCCCCCAAGTTTTGATGAGCAAATTTATTATGATGAAAGCATGCCTCCTATCTATGATGATTATTGTGATGACACGTATGCTTTAAAAATAATGATAACCATGAAACTTGTCATCTTGATCTTAATTTTCAATCACATGATAGTTATTTTGTTGAGTTTGCTCCCACTATTGTTCATGAGAAGAATTCTGCTTATGTGGAGAGTAGTAAATTTTGCATGCTTGTAGATCATGAAAAGAATGCTTTAGATGCTGGTTATATTGTTGAATTCATTCATGATTCTACTGAAAATTATTATGAAGGAGGAACATATGATTGTAGGAATTGTAATAATATCAAGTTTCCTCTCTATGTGCTTAAAGTTTGGAAGTTATGCTTGTTTTGCTTTCCTATGCTAGTTGATTATTGTTCCCATAAGTTGTTTGCTCACAAAATCCCTATGCATAGGAAGTGGGTTAGACTTAAATGTGCTAGTCATATTCTTCATGATGCTCTCTTTATATTTCAATTCTTATCTTTTATGTGAGCATCGTTGTCATTATCATGCCTAGCTAGGGGCGTTAAACGATAGCGCTTCTTGGGAGGCAACCCAATTTTATTTTTGTTCCTTGATTTCTGTTCCTATTTAGTAATAAATAATTAATCTAGCCTCTGTTTATATGTGGTTTTATGATTTTAATTAGTGTTTGTGCCAAGTAGAACCTTTGGGAAGACTTGGGGAAAGTCTTGTTGATCATGCTGTAAAAAACAGAAACTTTAGAGCTCACGAGAATTGCTGCCATATTTATTTGGAAAGTGATATTTCGTTAATTATTTTTGCAGATGATTAATAGATAAATTCCTCAGGTCCAGATATTTATTTTAGAATTTTATGAGTTCCATAAGTATACGTTTGATTCAGATTACTACAGACTGTTCTGTTTTCGACAGATTCTGTTTTTCATGTGTTGTTTACTTATTTTGATGAATCTATGGCTAGTGAAATAGTTTATAAACCATAGATAAGTTGGAACACAGTAGGTTAAACACAAATATAAATAAAGAATGAGTTCATTACAATACATTGAAGTGGTGTTTTGTTTTCTTTCGCTAACGGAGCTTACGAGTTTTCTGTTAAGTTTTGTGTTGTGAAGTTTTCAAGTTTTGGGTAAAGATTCGATGGACTATGGAATAAGGATTGGAAAGAGCCTAAGATTGGGGATTCCCAAGGCACCCCAAGGTAATATTCAAGGACAGCCAAGAGCCTAAGCTTGGGGATGCCCCGGAAGGCATCCCCTCTTTCGTCTTCGTTCATCGGTAACTTTACTTGGAGCTATATTTTTATTCACCACATGATATGTGTTTTGCTTGGAGCATCAATTTATTTTGTTAAGATTTTCTTGCTGTTATTTAGAACAATGTTTTTCATCTTTTATTCTAATAAAAGTGGCATTGATAGTCTTTACTATGACTATGTTACAAGTATACATGTTGCTGTTTGAAAACAGAAAGTTTACCGTTGTTGCAATAATTCCCTATAAAAGTCAGAATGTGATAAAATGTTGAAACATTTTGAATATTAAGATCTGATAAATTTACTACAGTGGGAATTTTCTTTCATAATTTTTGGAGTTATTAGGGCAGTATGGATGTTGCTGCATTCTTTACAGACTGTCCTGTTTAGGCAGATTGCTGTTATGTTTGCATTGTTTGTATATGTTTGCTTCTTTAGTGATTCTATTTGAGGATAGGACTATTAAATATGCAGAGGAATTTAGTATGCCATGTTGAATAATAATTTTAGTGATTTGCTACAGTATATTATGATAAGTTTTTTGCAATGGTTTATACTAACTTATCTCATGAATCCTTGTTGAGTTTTGTGTGGATGAAGCTTTTGGGATTTAGGGAGACTGTGATATGAGAGGAATTAAGGAGACACAAAAGCTAAAGCTTGGGGATGCCCAAGGCATCCCAAGATAATATTTCAAGAAGTCTCAAGCGTCTAAGCTTGGGGATGCCCCGGTTGGCATCCCACCTTTGTTCTTCAACAACTATCGGTTAGTCTCGGTTGATCCTAAGTTTTTGCTTCTTCACATGATGTTTGCCATTCTTAGAATGTCATTTTATTTTGTTTTGCTTGCTGTTTGAATAAAATACCAAGATCTGAAGTTCTTAAATGTTAGAGAGTCTTCACATAGTTACATAATTATTCGACTACCCATTGATCTTCACTTATATCTTTCGGAGTAGTTTGTTGTTTGCTCTAGTACTTCACTTATATCTTTTAGAGCATGGTGGTAGTTTTATTTTGAAGAAATAGATTAACTCTCATGCTTCACTTAGATTATTTAGAGAGTCTTAAATAGCATGGTAATTTTCTTAAAATCCTAATATGCTAGGTATACAAGATTAGTAAAAACTTTCATATAGGGTATTGAATACTAAGAGAAGTTTGATGCTTGATGATTGTTTTGAGATATGGAGGTAACAATATCAAAGTCATGCTAGTTGAGTAGTTGTGAAATAGAGAAATACTTGTGTTGAAGTTTGCAAGTCTCGTAGCATGCACGTATGGTAAACATTGTGTAACAAATTTGAAACATGAGGTGTTATTAGATTGTCCTCCTTATAAGTGGCGGTTGGGGACGAGCGATGGTCTTTTCCTACCAATATATCCCCCTAGGAGCATGCGCGTAGTGCCGATGTTTTTGATGACTTGTAGATTTTTGCAATAAGTATGTGAGTTCTTTATGACTAATGTTGAGTCCATGGATTATACGCACTCTCACCCTTCCATCCTTGCTAGCCTCTTCGGTACCGTGCATTGCCCTTTCTCACATTGAGTGTTGGTGCAAACTTCGCCGGTGCATCCAAACCCCGTGATATGATATGCTCTATCACACATAAACCTACTTATATCTTCCTCAAAACAGCTACCATACCTACCTATTATGGCATTTCCATAGCCATTCCGAGATATATTGCCATGCAACTTTCCATCATTCCGTTCGTCATGACACATTCATCATTGTCATATTGCTTAGCATGATCATGTAGTTGACATAGTATTTGTGGCAAAGCCACCGTTCATAATTCTTTCATACATGTCACTCTTGGTTCATTGCATATCCCGGTACACCGCCGAAGGCATTCATATAGAGTCATCTTTGTTCTAGTATCGAGTTGTAATCATTGAGTTGTAAATAAATAGAAGTGTGATGATCATCATTATTAGAGCATTGTCCCAAGTGAGGAATAAAAAAAGAGAGAAAGGCCATAAAAAGAGAAGGCCCAAAAAAATGAAAATGAGAGAAAAAGAGAGAAGGGACAATGCTACGATCCTTTTACCACACTTGTGCTTCAAAGTAGCACCATGATCTTTATGATAGAGAGTCTATTGTTTTGTCACTTTCATATACTAGTGGGAATTTTTCATTATAGAACTTTGCTTGTATATTCCAACAATGGGCCTCCTCAAGTGCCCTAGGTCTTCGTGAGCAAGCTAGTTGGATGCACACCCACTTAGTTTCTTTTGTTGAGCGTTCATACATTTATAGCTCTAGTGCATCCGTTGCATGGCAATCCCTAATCCTTGCATTAACATCAATCGGTGGGCATCTCCATATCCCATTTATTAGCCTTGTTGATGTGAGACTTTCTCCTTTTTGTCTTCTCCACATAACCCCCATCATTATATTCTATTCCACCCATAGTGCTATGTCCATGGCTCGCGCTCATATATTGCGTGAAAGTTTATAGGTTTGAGATTACTAAAGTATGAAACAATTGCTTGGATTGTCATCGGGGTTGTGCATGATGAGAGCATTTTTGTGTGACGAAAATGAAACATGACAAAACTATATGATTTTCTAGGGATGAACTTTCTTTGGCCATGTTATTTTGAGAAGACGTAATTGCTTAGTTAGTATGCTTGAAGTATTATCATTTTTATGTCAATATGAACTTTTGTCTTGAATCTTTTGGATCTGAATATTCATGCCACAATTAAGAAGAATTACATTGAAATTATGCCAAGTAGCGCACTGCATCAAAAATTATATTTTTATCATTTACCTACTCGAGGACGAGCAGGAATTAAGCTTGGGGATGCCTGACACGTCTCCAACGTATCTATAATTTTTGATTGCTCCATGCTATTTTATCTACAGTGTTGGGCAATATTGGTCTTTATTATCCACTTTTATATTACTTTTGGGACTAACCTATTAACCGGAGGCCAAGCCTAGAATTGTTGTTTTTGCCTATTTCAGTGTTTCGAAGAAAAGGAATATCAAATGGAGTCGAAACGGAACGAAATCAACTGGAGAAGTTATTTTTGAAAGGAAAGATACCAGATGGACTTGGACCCCACGTCAGCAGCCAAGGGAGGTGCTCACGAGGGTGGGGGCACGCCCTAGGGGGGGCGCGCCCCCTGCCTCGTGTGGCCCCCGAAGCTCCACCGACGAACTTCTTTCACCCATATATACCTACGTACCCGAGAACTTCCAAAACATACAATAGATCGGGATTTCCGCCGCCAGAAGCCTCCGTAGCCACCGAAAACCAATCTAGACCCGTTCCGGCACCCTGCCGGAGGGGGGAATCCTTCTCCGGTGGCCATCTTCATCATCCCGGTGCTCTCCATGATGAGGAGGGAGTAGTTCTCCCTCGGGGCTGAGGGTATGTACCAGTAGATATGTGTTCGATCTCTCTCTCTCTCTCTCGTGTTCTTCAGGTGGTACGATCTTGATGTATCGCGAGCTTTGCTATTATAGTTGGATCCTATGATGTTTTCTCACCCCTCTACTCTCTTGTAATGAATTGAGTTTCCCCTTTGAAGTTATCTTATCAGATTGAGACTTTAAAGATTTGAGAACACTTGATATATGTCTTGCCGTGCGTATCTGGGGTGACAATGGGATACCACGTGATTCACTAGATGTATGTTTTCGTGATCAACTTGCGGGTTCCGCCCATGAACCTATGCATAGGGGTTGACACACGTTTTCGTTGTGATTCTCCGGTAGGAACTTTGGGGCAGTCTTTGAGGTTCTATGTGTTGGTTGAATAGATGAATCTGAGATTGTGTGATGCATATCGTATAATCATGCCCACGGATACTTGAGGTGACATTGGAGTATCTAGGTGACATTAGGGTTTTGATTGATCTGTGTCTTAAGGTGTTATTCTAATACGAACTCTACGGTGGTTTGTGACACTTATAGGAATAGCCCAACGGATTTATCGGAAAAAATAACTTTGAGGTGGTTTCGTACCCTACCATAATCTCTTCGTTCGTTCTCCGCTATTAGTGACTTTGGAGTGACTCTTTGTTGCATGTTGAGGGATAGTTATGTGATCCAATTATGTTAGTATTGTTGAGGGAACTTGCACTAGCGAAAGTATGAACCCTAGGCCTTATTTCAACACATTGCAATACCATTTACGCTCACTTTTATCATTAGATTCCTTGATGTTTTTATATTTTTAGATTACAAAAACCTTTATCTACCATCCATATACCACTTGTATCACCATCTCTTCGCCGAACTAGTGCACCTATACAATTTACCATTGTATTGGGTGTGTTGGGGACACAAAAGACTCTTTGTTATTTGGTTGTAGGGTTGCTTGAGAGAGGCCATCTTCATCCTACGCCTCCCACGGATTGATAAACCTTAGGTCATCCACTTGAGGGAAATTTGCTACTATCCTACAAACCACTGCACTTGGAGGACCAACAATGTCTACAAGAAGAAGGTTGTGTAGTAGACATCACATTTCAGCTAGAGTTCAGCATCACTAGGGTCATCAAGGGGGTTGCGCTCACCAACTTCGTGGCAGAATCGACCGATGCCCCAGGACCAGAGGCAGGCGAGGACTGGACGCTCTCACCAGGGGATGAAGCACCAGACGGCTGGGTCATGTACTTCGATGGCGCCTTCGCTCGGCAGGGCGCGGGGGCTGGAGCCGTGCTCATTTCGCCAACTCAAGACAAGCTCTACTACACCGTGCAACTCTGCTTCCAACATGGCGAGAAGGTCTCCAACAACATCACGGAGTACGAAGGCTTGATCGCCGGCCTCAAAGCCGCAGCCGCTTTAGGCGTGAAGCGCCTCACCATCAAGGGCGACTCTCAGCTCCTCGTCAACTAGTCCAACAAAGTGTACGAGCAGAAAGATAAACACATTGAGGCATACCTGGCGGAGGTACGCAAGATGGAGAAGCCATTCCTGGGCTTGGAGTTGCAGCACATGCCCCGTGGCACGAACAAGGAAGCTGAGATATCGCCAAGAGGGCATCCAGGCGTCAGCCTCAGGAACCCGGTGTCTTCAAAGAGCGGCTCTTCAATCCCTCAGCAGCTCCTCCTGTTGCGGAGCCGGCGTTGCCTCAGGGGGAGCTCCCACCAGCACCAACCTCGCGAGCCCAGGCCTACGACCCGACCTCAGGAGCGCGCTTGCTCCTGGCGCTCGAGTCTCAGGAAGGGTGCTGGAGCGAAGAATTCAAGGTGTACCTGCTTCATGGGACCCTGCTGGAGAAGGAAGAAGACGTCGAGCACATAGCTCAGCAGGCAACAGCCTACTGCATTCAGGACGGTGATCTTTATCAAAAACGACCAAACGATGTTTCCTTGCGATGCATCTCTAGGGAGCAGGGGCACGATCTGTTAGCCGGCATACATGGCAGAGACTATGGGCATCATTCGTCATCACACACCCCCATGGGTAAGGCACTGAGGGAGTCTTGGATTAGGGTGTCCTCGGACAGCCGGATTATATCCTTTGGCCGGACTATTGGACTATGAAGATACAAGATTGAAGACTTCGTCCTGTGTCCAGGTGGGACTCTCCTTTGCGTGGAAGGCAAGCATGGCAGTTCGGATATGTAGATCTCCTCCCTTGTAATCGACTCTGTGTAACCCTAGCCCCCTCCGGTGTCTATATAAACCAGAGGGTTTAGTCCGTAGGACAACAACAATCATAATCATAGGCTACCTTCTAGGGTTTAGCCTCTACGATCTCGTGGCAGATCAACTCTTGTAATACTCATATCATCAAGATCAATCAAGTAGGACGTAGGGTATTACCTCCATCAAGAGGGCCCAAACCTTGGTAAACATTGTGTCCCCTGCCTCCTATTACCATCCTCCTTAGACGCACAGTTCGGGACCCCCTACCCGAGATCCGCCGGTTTTGACACCGACATTGGTGCTTTCATTGAGAGTTCCACTTTGTCATCACCATAAGGCTTGATGGCTCCTTCGATCATCGGCAACAATGCAGTCCAGGGTGAGGTTTTTCTCCCTGGACAGATCTTCGTATTTGGCGGCTTCGTACTACGGGCCAACTCGCTTGGCCATCTGGAGCAGATCGATAGCTACGCCCCTGGCCATCAGGTCAGGTTTGGAAGCTTGAACTATACTGCCGACATCCGCGGAGACTTGATCTTCGATGAATTCGAGCCCATGTCAGGTGCGCTGCACAGTCGCGATGAGCATGACTTAGCTCTTCCATCGGACGGTGTTATGGATATCACACCTGTGGCTACTCCGGCCCTCAAATCGGAGCAGATCGTGCCGTCCAAGGACAGGTGGATGGACCCCGCCACGGAGGCCGCACACCCAGCAACTATAGAGCCGAATACTAACTTCACCTCCTATGAGACCTGTGTTGCCGGACCCTCGGATTCGTCCCCGGCCACAGGCTCCGAGCTGCTTGCGTCCGTGCCTATCGAATCTGATTGGGCACCGATCATGGAGTTCACCTCCGTGGATATCTTTCAGCACTCGTCCTTGGGGACGCGCTAAATTCATTAAGGTCTCTCTCCTTGTCAGGAGGCCCTTGGCCGAAATGTGTCCGGCTTGAGTAGTAAGCGGACGATGAAGAAATCCATTCCCCACCCGCCACCCACTTAATAGCCACTGTCGACGACTTAACCGACATGCTTGATTTCGGCTCCGAAGACATCGACGGTACGGACGACGATGCAGGAGAAGAATAGGAACCACCGCCCACAGGGCGCTGGATAGCCACCTCATCATATGATATATACATGGTGGACACCCCCAAAGAAAGCGATGGAAATAAGGCAACAGAGGATAATCCCCTCGAGAAGCAATTTAAGCACCGGCGTCATCGGCGCCGCTCCAAGCCCCACCATAGCAAAAACAACGATACCGGCATAAGAGACAATAACACTGCAGACTGTGTCGAAGACGAAGACAATCCCCTCCAGCCTGACTTCGAGCGGGAGGATGGGCAAGCTAGCCCCAAGGAACAGGCGGCAGACGGAGAATCAGAGGATGACAATTACATGCCCCTCTCCGATGAAGAGGTGAGCCTCGGCGACGAAGAATTTATCATGCCTGAGAATCCCGTCGAACAGGAGCGCTTCAAGCGCCGGTTTATAGCCACACCAAAAATCCTGAAGAAAAAGCAACAGCAGCTTCAAGTTGATCAAGATTTGCTAGAGGATAGATGGACCGAGGTACTGGCAGCCGAGGAATACGGACTCGAGCGCCCAACCAAAAGTTACCCAAAGCGCAGGTTGCTACCCCAACTTGAGGAGGAAGCATTAAAGCCTACACCACCAACGTACGATGTGGCTGACTGGCCACCTCGTGGCTAAGACAAAGCGGCATATCAGCCCAAAGTCCAGACCGCACCCCGTCGCCAGTCAAACAAAAATACCAAGGCCCGGGGTAACACGCAGGCCCTGCGAGAAGTATTGGAAAACAAATCGGGACATAAAAGATCGATCTACGAATCACGCGGGCGTGCCCCAATGCGCGACAACAACCGTCACACCGAATATAATAAAAGCAAATCCGGCTGGGCCGAACACAGCAGATAAGACTCGTATGCATTGCGTCGTGATATAGCCCGGCACAGAGGCGCCACACACCCCCTATGCTTCACTGATGAAGTAATGAATCATGAATTCCCAGAAGGGTTTAAACCCGTAAACAATGAATCATATGAAGGCACCACAAACCCCGCGGTATGGATAGAGGATTTCTTCCTCCACATTCACATGGCCCGCGGGGATGATCTACACGCGATCAAGTATCTCCCGCTAAAGCTCAAAGCTCCGGCTCGGCATTGGCTGAATAGCTTGCCGGCAAACTCCATCGGAAGCTGGGAGAACTTGGCAGACGCATTCCTGGACAACTTCCAGGGCACTTATGTGCGGCCACCAGATGCTGACGATTTAAGTCACATAACACAACAGCCCAGAGAGTCAGCCAGGAAATTCTGGACTCGGTTCCTAATTAAAAAGAACCAAATTGTCGACTGTCCGGATGCCGAAGCCCTAGCGGCCTTGAAACATAACATCCGCGGTGAGTGGCTCGCCCGACATCTCGGCAAAGAGAAGCCAAAATCCAAGGCAGCCCTCACGACACTCATGACCCGCTTTTGCTCGGGCGAAGATAGCTAGTTGGCCCGTAGGAACAACACAGCAAGCAACCCTGGCACATCAGAAGCCAGAGATAGCAACGGCAAACCCCAATGCAACAAACACAAGCAACGCAAAAATGGTGGAAACGCCGAAGATACGGTAGTGAATGCCGGATTTAAGGGCTCCACATCCAGTCAGCGGGACGGGCCACTCACAAATGACAATTCGGGTCCGTCCAGTCTAGACCGCACACTCGACCGCCCATGCCAAATTCATGGCACCCCAGGAACACCATCCAATCATACCAACAGAGAATGTTGGGTCTTCAAACAAGCCGGCAGGTCAGGTGCCAAAAACAAAGATAAGGGGTCTCAAAGCGACGATGGCGACGAGGAGCCCAGATCATCGAGTACAGGAGGGCAAAAGAAATTTCCCTCGCAAATCCAAACAGTGAACATGGTAAACGGCACCTACACTCCCAACCCGTCCCGGACGCACACCCTTAGGGATGTCGACTTAACGGAACTAGTCGTCCCACAATTTAAACTAGGGCCAATCGCCTTCAACCGCACGGATCGTCCGGTTAATACTAATCAGGGCAATCTAGCCACACTAGTCCTCGACCCAATAATTGATGGGTACCACCTCATGCAAGTCCTTATGGACGGAGGTAGCAGTCTCAACCTGCTTTACTAGGACACAGTGCGCAAGATTGGTATCGATCATTCGGTGATCAAGCCCACTAAAACCACCTTTAGCGGTATTATACCAGGTGTGGAGGCCTGCTGTACAGGCTCCATCGCCCTTGAGGTAGCCTTCGGATCACCAGACAATTACCGTGCCAAAGAGTTAATCTTCGACATCGTCCCCTTTCGCAGTGATTATCAGGCACTGCTCGGACAAACCGCGTTCGCTTGATTCAATGCAGTACCACATTATGCCTACCATAAGCTCAAGATGCCCGGTCCGTGCGGCGTCATCACAGTTAATGGCAAGGCCGAATTTTCCCTCGGCACCAAGGAGTATACCGCTCCTTTAACAGCAGAAGCTACAAGTAGCACCTTCCAACCGAACCTCGAGTCAACGGCCCGACTCCCGAACACCGCTAAAGGACTTCGAAATACTTCGTGGCAGGATAGCCCGGCTCGTCCAGATCTCAATTAAACACTCAGGCGAAAGCCAGGACAGGCCACGTACCGCGGCTCAACCGCTCTGCGGCACACAAGCATTTCTTACATTTTGTTTGCAGGTTTAACTTTGCACGAACCAGGACTGGCGATTTGGAAGCAGCTCGATCGCCGAGGGAATCCTTAGATATTCCCCGCGATGACCATCCGGCTATACTCCAGATCCGCACACAGCTTCTTTCCCCTGGTCTCAGCAGGTTCCACAGTCATATTTCTTTTTTACCACATTACCTGTACTCACATGCATTGACGTACTTTTCAAGTACAACATGTGGATTTATATAATGTTTATCTGCTATTATTTCTTATTGAAATTATTTTATCAAGTGGCATCCGTACACCGTGATATTCTTTAAATATGCCAGGGGCTTCGTTTTACCCATAATACAGTAATAAAGTCCAAACACCTTCGTGGAAGTTCGGCACCCCGAACTTATAGCAATATATGCATCACCTCCGAATCATGTCTTGGGTCAAATGTTGGGTTTTCCCGGCTCCCATGTTTTGCTGCCTTACGTTCCGCTATATCGGCTTAGCCGGCATAGGGAGAACTACTGCGATTGTGTCCCGGTTCTTCCAGACGAGCACCTCAGTAGAGAAAGCCGAAAATTGACTATCATGATACGGCGAGAGCTGCTCAGCTGTTCGAGAGGTTGTAAAATATTTAAGGATTTCTCTCGCATAATGCCATAACCAATGCAGCATGCGATGGATCGGCTTTTCTTCCGATCAGGTGCTTATATAGCCCCTCGTACGGTCTTCCGAACAACAGGGGCTGCGCCTACCTTCCTTTTATAAAGATCATATGGCTAAGTGAGAGTGATAAAGCCCTATAGTCCGATTTGCTGGTTCGTTGTGCTGAACACCTCCTTCGAAGGACCCAAAAATGGGATAAAGTGTGATCAGGTTTATCGCGAACACCCCCTTACTTCCTACGTGGGGGCAGAAGTCGACGACTGGCCAACTCTCAGGTTTAATATATAAAACGGTCGTGCAAGAGGATAAACTTTTATATAACAGGCAATAAATAATAGAAGTGATCTTGTTCAACATTACAAAGGACAACATTGTAGTCATGGAAATATAATATCCTTGGTACATTGCATTGCTCTGCCGCTAGGCAGGATCCTTTTAGGACACTTTCATAATATAATTCGGGCTTGCAGTGCTCCTTCCCCTCTAGCGGTCCCTTGGTCATCAGCTTTTCAGCATCCATCTTCCCCAAGTGCACCTTTGCACGGGTGAAGGCCATTCACGCACCCTCTATACAGACCGACCGCTTGATGATATCAAGTCGAGGGCAGGCACTCACAACCCGCATCATGAGCCCGAAGTAGCTGCCTGGAATCGGCTCGGCAGGCCATAGCCAGATAATCAAATCCTTCATGGCTAGTTCGGCCGCCCTATGCAGTTCGATCAGCTGTTTCAGTTGGTCGGCAAAAGGCACCGGATAATTTGGTGCCAGATAGTGTGACGAGAAGAGCTTATCTGCAGTGTTCCTTTCTTCGGCTCGGTAGAATTGGGTGACATCCAATATGTTGCGGGGCAGTTCCGCAAATACCCCTGGAGAAATTCGAACTCAAAATTAGATACATGATTTTCTCCTCAAATACTTGCTTTACATGGAAAAAAGCCTTACCCGCCGCGATGATCCTCGCCTATTGGATCTCCTGCAGTACACCTTGGGTTTCCCCCTGGGCATCACGCGCGCCTGATGAGCCCTGGAGAGTTCGGATTCTTTCTCCGTTAAACTCTGCTCCAAGGTCTCGCATTTCTTCACGGACTCTTGAAGCTCCTGCTCAGCTTCAATAACCCTGGCCTCGTGTTTCTCATGAAGAGCCTGCTCTGCGTCTGCCTTTTCCTCGGCCTCGGCAACAGCCCTCCTCAGAGCCTCGACTTCGGTCATCACCCCTAGCACAAATAATGAAACATATGTAATCATACTGAGAATTTGTTCGCACTGAACGCGAACAAGGCTTGCGCATACCTTGTTTATCCTCCAACTTCCTTTTCAACTATCCATACTATGACACTCTTCGAAACCTCATAAAACATACCTCAAAGCCTCTTATAAGGCTAATACATGCTTCATTCAGTCCACTCTCAGCAAACTGAATCTGCTTAATCACCGCAGCCAGCAGGGCACGGTGTTCATCGATGATGGAGGCGTTCTTTAGTGCCACCAACAAAACATCCGGCACCTCTGGATGGACAGAGATTGCCGGTGGAATAGGCACGCCCCCTCCAGCCGAGGGAGGCCGCCTGCTTGATTCTGGAGCCGTATTGGTCTCTGGAATTACGTCCGGCTGGGAGCCGAATTCAAGATGGCTCCCGCCGTCGACTTCCATGGGAATCTTCTCCCCCATGTCTCCGGCCCCTGAATTTTGACCTCCAGGTGCCGCTTTCACGATCTCTTCCCCCTCCTTGGCCGGGGTCCCTCTGGGACGAATCCTCAGTGTTATGCACAAATTTGGGGGAAGGGACCTTCGGGGGCGTCCCGCTCTCTACAACATCCGAGCTTAGCGAATCCTCTGATGAGGATCGTTCGGTGCGGGACCTCGCCGGACTACAGAAAATATAGCTCGGGTTAAATATTATGCCATGATGAGTCTAGACGCATAAGCGTGTTCGGATCTTATACTCACGAATTCACCAGGGGCTGGGCCCTGGGATCCCACGCCGGGCTGTTGTCGGCGGCGGCGGTGGACTCTTCCGGAAGAGGAGCTTTTCCCCTTTTAGGCGACTCGGCCTCCAAGTGCATGGAGGCTGCCCTCTTCTTTCTTCCCCCATTGGGGATTCGTCTTCCTCCTCCTCGTCCTGTTCGGAGGCAGAACAGATGTTGGAGCCTTCGGATAATGTGTCTGAAGTGCCACGGCGACGAAGACCGCCCAGATCTTTTTGGCCTCCTTCTCGGCCTTCTTCTTCGGCGCCTTGTACGGCGCCGGGACCAGTATCTTCGTCAGAAGTTGGCCGGCCGGTTCTTTGGGCAATGGGGCCGGATAGTGGATCCGCCCCGCCTTCTCCGTCTAGCCCTAGGGGAGTTGAGGAAAACACATTGAGCATGTGACGCCCCCGATTCAATCGTACACTAATCATGCACGCAAACGTGTACGATCAAGATCAGGGACTCACGGGAAGATATCACAACACAACTCTAAAACATAAATAAGTCATACAAGCATCATAATACAAGCCAGGGGCCTCGAGGGCTCGAATACAAGTGCTCGATCATAGACGAGTCAGCGGAAGCAACAATATCTGAGTACAGACATAAGTTAAACAAGTTTGCCTTAAGAAGGCTAGCACAAATTGGGATACAGATCGAAAGAGGCGCAGGCCTCCTGCCTGGGATCCTCCTAACTACTCCTGGACGTCGTCAGCGGGCTGCACGTAGTAGGGGCACCTCCGGTGTAGTAGGGGTCGTCGTCGACGGTGGCGTCTGGCTCCTGAACTCCAACATCTGGCAACCAGAAAGAAAGGAAAAGGGGAAAAAGGGGGGAGAAAGCAACCGTGAGTACTCATCCAAAGTACTCGCAAGCAAGGAACTACACTACATATGCATGTGTATATGTGTAAGGAGGCCATATCAGTGGACTGAACTGCAGAATGCCAGAATAAGAGGGGGATAGCTAATCCTGTCGAAGACTACGCTTCTGGCAGCCTCCGTCTTGCAGCATGTAGGAGAGAGTAGATTGAAGTCCTCCAAGTAGCATCTTCAAGTAGCATCTCCAAGCGGCATCGCATAGCATAACCCTACCCGGCGATCCTCCTCTCGTCGCCCTGTAGAAAAGCGATCACCGGGTTGTCTGTGGAACTTGGAAGGGTGTGTTTTATTAAGTATCCGGTTCTAGTTGTCATAAGGTCAAGGTACAACTCCAAGTCGTCCTGTTACCGAAGATCACGGCTATTCGAATAGATTAACTTCCCTGCAGGGGTGCACCACATAACCCAACACGCTCGATCCCCTTTGGCCGGACACACTTTCCTGGGTCATGCCCGGCCTCGGAAGATCAACACGTCGCAGCCCCACCTAGGCAAAACAGAGAGGCCAACACGCCGGTCTAAACCTAAGCGCACAGGGGTCTGGGCCCATCGCCCATAGCACACCTGCACGTTGCGAGGGCGGCCGAAAGCAGACCTAGCCTAGTGGCGTTCTAGTCCAATTCAGTGCGCGCCGCTCCGTCGCTGACGTCTGAAGTGCTTCGGCTGATACCACGACGTCGGGATACCCATAACTACTCCCACGTAGATGGTTAGTGCGTATAGGCTCGTAGCCGACTCAGATCAAATACCAAGATCTCGTTAAGCGTGTTAAGTATCCGCGAACGCCGAACAGGGCCAGGCCCACCTGTCTCCTAGGTGGTCTCAACCTGCCCTGTCGCTCCGCCACAAAGTAACAGTCGAGGGCCGTCGGGAACCCAGGCCCACCTCTACCGGGATGGAGCCACCTGTCCTTTCAGCCCCCTCGTCAGAATCACTTGCGGGTACTCAATGAGCTGACCCGACTTTAGTCACCATCTGAATAGTATGTATGTATGTATAGTATATACCCGTGATCACCTCCCAAGTGATCACGGCCCGATAGTATAGCAAGGCAGACTGACAAGAATGTAGGGCCAATGATGATAAACTAGCATCCTATACTAAGCATTTAGGATTGCGGGTAAGGTATCAATGACTGTAGCAGCAATGACAGGCTATGCATCAGAATAGGATTAACGGAAAGCAGTAACAAGCTACACTACTCTAATGCAAGCAGTATAGAGAAGAGTAGGCGATATCTGGTGATCAAAGGGGGGGCTTGCCTGGTTGCTCTGGCAAGAGAGAGGGGTCGTCAACTCCGTAGTCGAACTGGTCAGCAGCAGCGTCGGTCTCGTAGTCTACCGGAGAGAAGAGGGGGAAGAAATAATGAATACAGAGCAAACAAGGCACCACAAAATATATCAAGGCAATACGCGGTGTTCGGTGTGCCCTAACGCGGTAGTAGGTGATACCGGTGAAGGGGGGAAAACCCCCGGGAAAGTATTCCCGGTGTTTCGTGTTTTCGGGCAGAGGAGCCGAAGGGGGAAAGTTACGGGTTCGATAGGTTAGGGGTGTGTGGCGGACGAACGGACCGCGTATCCGGATTCGTCTCGTCGTTCTGAGCAACTTTCATGTTGAAAATATTTTAATCCGAGTTACTGATTAAAAGATATGATTTTCTAAAGATTTTATTAATTTATGAAATTTAATTAATTATTTAATTTAATTCGAAAAATGGATTAATGACATCAGCATGATGTCATGCTGATGTCAGCAGTCAACAGGGTTGACTGGTCAACCTGACCAGTGGGTCCAGGGGGACCCACCTGTCATTCACTATGATTAACTAAAACAGATTAATTAGTTTAATTAGTGATTAGATTAATCTAATTAGGATTAATTAACTTAATTAATTACTTACTTAATTAATTAATATTTCAATTATTATTATCTATTTATTTTATTTTTATTATTATTTTTCTTTTCTTTTTTTTTATCGTCCTGGGGGCGGGCCCCCTAGTCAGTGGCCCGGGGGGGGCCTTAGCGGATCGGGTGCTAGAGGGCACAGGCGGGCGGGCGGGCGACTGGCCCCGGGCACTGGCGTCGCCCGCGCTGAGGCTGAGCCCGACCGGGGGGGCAAGGCGAGGCCGAGGCTGGAACGGGACTTGGTGGGCGTGGCCGGCGTCTGCGTACGGCAGCGGCGAAGGGAGGGACTGGAGCGGGGGCCAGCGCGTCGGAGGTGGGGCGCATCCACGCGCTGGGGTGCAACCCGCCCGGTGCAAGGCGAGGTCGCCGGCGACGGCAGAGCCCGCATGACGCCGCGGGCGAGTAGGGGGGTGAGTCCAGTGCGCGGCCGGAGCGCGGTGGTCGTGCGCGGGCGTCGGGACGGCCGCGGTGAGCGCGAGGTAGAGGGAGGGAGCTCACGGTGGGGGGGTAGGGTCTAGGGCAGTGGTGCTCGGGGCGGTGGTCGGAGACGACGACGATGAACGACGCAGGCCGGCGAGGTCGTCCTCCAGCGGGGTGGCGATGCGGCGAAGAGGAGGCAGGCCGGTGGTGAAGCTCCAGGCGCCGGCGTGGTGACGACGGGAACCGGCGGCGGCGTCGCGGGCGACCGATGGGGTAGCGGGACGGCGAGGCAGCAGGGCGATGGGGGTGGTGCTCCGGTGGGGGGGGCGCCGAGGACGGCGACGTGCGTCGGGGCGATGTCGTCGGGGTCGGGGGCGTGGTCGCCTCGATCCCGATTTGGATCGAGGGAGTGAGGGAAGAGTGGGGGGGAAGTGGGGATCGGGTGAGGGTTAGGGTTCGGGGGAGGTGGCTTCGTAGGCCAGAGGCGAAGTGGCCGGCTGGGCCGGCCGGCTGGCTAGCTAGGCTAGCTGGGCCGGTAGGCCCAGCGGGGGGAGGGGTGCTTCTTTTTTTTCTGTTTTAATTTTATTACCCTAATTGTTTTAGTTTTGTAAAACATATAGTTAGCACCTAAATCACTAATAGTATTTATACCACAGCCACAATTATTCTTGTAGTTATAAAAAGTAGTTTTTAATAATTTAATTATTTAAGAGATGTTTAAATTATTGTTTCAGCGACTGTTCCTATTATCTAATGCACTTAAACATAGTATGTTAATTTGGACCCACCACCATAATCATCTATGATTTGTTTGCTACACTTTGAACATTTTAGATTTGACTTTTCAAAAAATTTACCGTTTGACTAGATTTTGAATTTGAATTTGAAACGGTTTTTTTGAATTAACGAGAGATTAGCAACAGTAATAATGGTGACGTGGCATCATTAGCGAAGGATTACTGTAGCGTGACTATCCGGGCGTCACAATTCTCCTCCACTACAAGAAATCTCGTCCCGAGATTTAAGAGGTGGAATAAGGGGCGAAGGTGTTGGTAGCGAAAAACCTAACGAGTCTTCTCGGTCTTGGCTTCCCTTTCGAAGAGGTTGATCCCTTTCGTTGATGTCTTCATTTCACTGCTTCAAGTCACCATGATCAATTTGTCATCCTTTCTTCGGGATCTCCATCGTACTTACGAATAGGTAAGGGGCAGCTCTACAACGATAGGATGTTACAAGGGAAAATCTTCTGGGGTTTCCCAAGTATGAACATATGAGTATCTCTCGAGTTGAACAAATGGAACACATCGAGAGCAAAGTAAGACGGTGCAATAAGAAGTTTCAAGCGGATAGGCAATCGTTCATTGCCTGAAATAGAGTGTGAATGGGGTTCAGAGCAACGGGAATAAGTATTGTGTCCGATACCAGAATTGATCACTAGGAAGGTGGCTCGCAAATTACATACGAAGTCAAGCTATAGGAATAACTTTGGCAACAGGGTGTATAGGAGAGTCAGGTTTCGATCCTGTGAAACTGTGGGTTATGGGCCCACCATGTGGTTCTTTTTTTTTATAATAGGAGCAGTGACATCTTGCACGGTCATGATAGCAAGGCATGTCAGGGAGTACCATGTCAGCTATGTCGGCAACAACGTTGGTACCAAGGGCGAGGGACGAAGAGAACCATTTTCCTGCTCGTTGAAACGAGGCGGACCAATAGGCAAGGTTCCCGTCCATCGGTGGTTACCGGAATGTCATCATCAATAGTAACAAGGTCTTACTGACAGAGTTGTACATCGAGGTGTTTGCACAAGCAGTGGATTATTACTGCTTATATCATATAGATCATAGAAAAGGTTTAAACAAACAAATGGAAGGAAATATGATCATCAGATTAAACAGAACAATGGAAAGGAAAATATGTTTAAACACATATTTCGAGGGTATATCCTTCCCAAGGACAAGCAGAGCAAGATATCCATGACAGGATATAAAGTAGAAAACCATTTAGGTAAGGGGGGAGGAATCTCATGATATTACTCATACAACGGTGTTAGGATAATTGATAATTAAAATATAGCATCGTGCTTCAAATGTTCCTGTTGAAAATCGGAGTACCATTGACATGCTTCGAGATAGCATTGACATGGTCTTCAGGTGAAGATCAGACTTTGGAAACACGAAGGATCCATCAGGAATAACTTGTAGAATAAGTCTTACAATTTCCTCATGGACGAATGGATAACCTTGCTGAAAAGGAATCTATAATGATAGGTCCTCCAGCCGGGGGGGGGTGCTAGGCATGACATCATGTTACCGGGTCATCAAAGGATCAACTTCATGACTCTTGGAAAATTGTCCCAACCATCATATCTGACCAAGATTCAGATCCGATTGGTGTCAGGATACCTCAGACTTAGGATACCTGAGAAGAAAAGGTGCAACGCAAATTGACGAGATGACATTGTAAGATTCTCGGGGAAATGAACTACGAAGTGATTTCCGCTAACAAGAGTCCATCATTAACCCAAGGAGAGGACAAGGAGGTGTCTGGTGAACTCAACGGCAATTCACCGAGATTCCCAAAAGATGGATGTCCACAATTAAGTGAACAAGGAGATAACATTGGTCAGATCAAATGATATAAGGAAATATGCTCGAGGAAAACATACATAATTAAACATTGGTTGAAAGGTGCGCCCGAAATATGGGTTGGGTTGCACGACCAATGTCAGAATGGTGATTCAATAGTCAATAGCCTAAGAATGAACTTCCGACCATTAACTTCAAAAATAGGGTTGCTAGAAGGAAAGAATCCAAACAACACCGTTCACTTGTTGGAATTAACACGGGGACCAAGAAAGAATGGTGATGGTGAGAAGTATTTCTATGTCAAGAATTCTCAAGAGGTGGAACAAATCTCAGAACATTCTTGACATAAAGGATGGTAATACTCCAAGGTAAAGAAGAACAATTGCAGGATAGCAAGGAACTCAAGGTATAACACCAAACATGAACAAGCTTGTGTTGGTGGGGAGGCAATAAAGTGGTCGATGATAATACAATTCATCGAGGGCAAGGATGGTATTTCTCATCATGAATTCAATTGATATCCTGGATGAGCTCAGAATGTTGATGATCATGACACCTTTGTCGCGAGAGTTCATGAAGATGTAATCGATCGGTGACGACATCAAGTCAAGTAATGATGAAGTGAAAGGTTATTGGAACCAAAGGTACGACACAAACTCGAAACCAAGCTTGTTGTTCAAGGCGAATGATATGACGATAGGATCGACGTAAGGTTAGTTCATCGTCGAAAATTGGTGCTCCGAGAATAAGGACCAGGTAGCACAGTTAGAATCGTCACGACAATGATATAGCCAAACAGGCTAGGAATGGCGTGATCGGGTACAAACTCGTACTTATAGAAGCTTGCTGAAGAGTTGTTGAACCGTAGAGCGGACTCGGTTCAGTTATCGGTGTCTTTGAGTGTTCAATAACTCCGAGCCCATGAAAAATTGTAATCGGTGAGTATGTAGTACTTGATGAAGAACTCATAAGAATTTATGCAGTTCCAAGATAATCTCGAGATACCAAGTGGTAATACTCGACGACAGATCAAACTAGAAGTTGAACTGGGGTATTGCTCTATAGAAGACAAGTGCTTAAACTTGCACATGACATGATAATTAAAGGAGAACATGGTCAGAACCCGATTGCAAAAAGGCCAGATCTCAGATATAAGATGAACTTATACCAAGGGAATAATTGATTTTAAAAGAAACTTCGATGATAAGATGTACATCGTGTCCATAGGCATGAACGCAAAGTTCAAGGTCGACTCCCACTTCTCCAATGCACAACCTTTCATTCACTTCTCGCGCTCAATGAAGTTGTAGTTTTGAAATTTTATCTGGCAAAATACCAGAAGAGTACGACTCGTGAAAACTTTCGAGTTCACACCTATTAAGGAAGGCATAGGTTCAACCCATTGGGGCATCTTAGAATCATATACCAAATCTTCAGAAGTAATTAACTCAAGCTCAAAGGCAGAGCATGGTTGAGAAAGTAAAGGATACAATTTACCAAAGGCATTATGTATCAGAGGAAAGGCTCACAAGGTTATTGAATATGAAGGGCGTTGTCAGATAAAATCCAACAAAGGATCTGGTGGTCCACAAGGGATCTGACATGAGCATCGGTACTCAACTAGAGGAAGAAGATTGCAAGGAGATCAGATTATAGAAACAACTGACTAACTCAATTGTCAAATGCAAAGGAATTATGATTTCCAAATCAAGGGATCAGAAGCAATGCTCTGAGTAGGGATGGATAAGTTGAATAGCCTTAGGGTACAATCAATGACAATTGGATTGGTCGAGAACCAATTCCAGTTAAAAGAATGGCAGCTTAGCCGGAGAAGTAATTTATAAGGATCAATGATGATTGCGTGCATTCGCAAACATATTGAGTCAACAGACTCAAAATGATAATGACAAGGAATGTCATTAAGACTACGAGACTTATGGGATTAACCATAATGCGAGCAAACAAGAATTTCAAGAGCCAAAGGCTCCAGAGGATTTTCGGAAGATCGAATAGTATTTTGAAGACTTTTGTGAAACTCATGAACAACTGGGGATGAGCGGATACTCGACAAATGCGAGATTTATCCATAGGGGTATTCAGGTGAGAAGGAATTGCAAGACAGTAGGCACAAGATATTCTCGGATCAATAGAGAGAATTTCGGGGTATCTTCTAATAACAAGATCAACTGGGAATAAAAGTAAGAACGTCAAGTGTATGTATTTATCCATAGGGATATTTCGATGGTAGGGAATTGCAAAAGCAACGGACACAAAGTCTCAAAAGAGTTTCGGCGAGTAACTTCGAAATCTTCTGGTGCAGCCGGCGATCACCTGGACTGAAGGGGCTCTCCGGGAGAAAGTATTTTCGAGAACCTAAAGTCAGTTTTGTTGTTAGCAAAATCATTTAACCCGAATAGAAGAGAGCTCAGAGTCCTAGAGTAAAGGTCGAGGAGTAAAAGATCCTAGTACCACCCGATGGCGATGTGGGCCCGTAAGGCTCACAGCCATGTTAGTAAAAGTTTTGTAGTGTCTAGACTCGACTTCGGCCAAGGAGTGTGGAAGGGGGATTCCTACAGGCAGTCGGCTCTGATACCAACTTGTGACGCCCCCGATTCAATCGTACACTAATCATGCACGCAAACGTGTACGATCAAGATCAGGGACTCACGGGAAGATATCACAACACAACTCTAAAACATAAATAAGTCATACAAGCATCATAATACAAGCCAGGGGCCTTGAAGGCTCGAATACAAGTGCTCGATCATAGACGAGTCAGCGGAAGCAACAATATCTGAGTACAGACATAAGTTAAACAAGTTTGCCTTAAGAAGGCTAGCACAAACTGGGATACAGATCGAAAGAGGCGCAGGCCTCCTGCCTGGGATCCTCCTAACTACTCCTGGACGTCGTCAGCGGGCTGCACGTAGTAGGGGCACCTCCGGTGTAGTAGGGGTCGTCGTCGACGGTGGCGTCTGGCTCCTGAACTCCAACATCTGGTTGCGACAACCAGAAAGAAAGGAAAGGGGAAAAAGGGGGGAGAAAGCAACCGTGAGTACTCATCCAAAGTACTCGCAAGCAAGGAACTACACTACATATGCATGGGTATATGTGTAAGGAGGCCATATCAGTGGACTGAACTGCAGAATGCCAGAATAAGAGGGGGATAGCTAATCCTGTCGAAGACTACGCTTCTGGCAGCCTCCGTCTTGCAGCATGTAGGAGAGAGTAGATTGAAGTCCTCCAAGTAGCATCTTCAAGTAGCATCTCCAAGCGGCATCGCATAGCATAACCCTACCCGGCGATCCTCCTCTCGTCGCCCTGTAGAAAAGCGATCACCGGGTTGTCTGTGGAACTTGGAAGGGTGTGTTTTATTAAGTATCCGGTTCTAGTTGTCATAAGGTCAAGGTACAACTCCAAGTCGTCCTGTTACCGAAGATCACGGCTATTCGAATAGATTAACTTCCCTGCAGGGGTGCACCACATAACCCAACATGCTCGATCCCCTTTGGCCGGACACACTTTCCTGGGTCATGCCCGGCCTCGGAAGATCAACACGTCGCAGCCCCACCTAGGCAAAATAGAGAGGCCAGCACGCCGGTCTAAACCTAAGCGCATAGGGGTCTGGGCCCATCGCCCATAGCACACCTGCACGTTGCGAGGGCGGCCGAAAGCAGACCTAGCCTAGTGGCGTTCCAGTCCAATTCAGCGCGCGCCGCTCCGTCGCTAACGTCTGAAGTGCTTCGGCTGATACCACGACGTCGGGATACCCATAACTACTCCCACGTAGATGGTTAGTGCGTATAGGCTCGTAGCCGACTCAGATCAAATACCAAGATCTTGTTAAGTGTGTTAAGTATCCGCGAACGCCGAACAGGGCCAGGCCCACCTGTCTCCTAGGTGGTCTCAACCTGCCCTGTCGCTCCGCCACAAAGTAACAGTCGAGGGCCGTCGGGAACCCAGGCCCACCTCTACCGGGATGGAGCCACCTGTCCTTTCAGCCCCCTCGTCAGAATCACTTGCGGGTACTCAATGAGCTGACCCGACTTTAGTCACCATCTGAATAGTATGTATGTATGTATAGTATATACCCGTGATCACCTCCCAAGTGATCACGGCCCGATAGTATAGCAAGGCAGACTGACAAGAATGTAGGGCCAATGATGATAAACTAGCATCCTATACTAAGCATTTAGGATTGCGGGTAAGGTATCAATGACTGTAGCAGCAATGACAGGCTATGCATCAGAATAGGATTAACGGAAAGCAGTAACAAGCTACACTACTCTAATGCAAGCAGTATAGAGAAGAGTAGGCGATATCTGGTGATCAAAGGGGGGGCTTGCCTGGTTGCTCTGGCAAGAGAGAGGGGTCGTCAACTCCGTAGTCGAACTGGTCAGCAGCAGCGTCGGTCTCATAGTCTACCGGAGAGAAGAGGGGGAA
Organism: Triticum aestivum; assembly: GCF_018294505.1. NCBI lineage: Eukaryota > Viridiplantae > Streptophyta > Magnoliopsida > Poales > Poaceae > Triticum > Triticum aestivum. The sequence goes on along the minus strand of NC_057809.1, from coordinate 530,095,157 downwards.
GAAATAATGAATACAGAGCAAACAAGGCACCACAAAATATATCAAGGCAATACGCGGTGTTCGGTGTGCCCTAACGCGGTAGTAGGTGATACCGGTGAAGGGGGGAAAACCCCCGGGAAAGTATTCCCGGTGTTTCGTGTTTTCGGGCAGAGGAGCCGAAGGGGGAAAGTTGCGGGTTCGATAGGTTAGGGGTGTGTGGCGGACGAACGGACCGCGTATCCGGATTCGTCTCGTCGTTCTGAGCAACTTTCATGTTGAAAATATTTTAATCCGAGTTACTGATTAAAAGATATGATTTTCTAAAGATTTTATTAATTTCTGAAATTTAATTAATTATTTAATTTAATTCGAAAAATGGATTAATGACATCAGCATGATGTCATGCTGATGTCAGCAGTCAACAGGGTTGACTGGTCAACCTGACCAGTGGGTCCAGGGGGACCCACCTGTCATTCACTATGATTAACTAAAACAGATTAATTAGTTTAATTAGTGATTAGATTAATCTAATCAGGATTAATTAACTTAATTAATTACTTAATTAATTAATTAATATTTTAATTATCATTATCTATTTATTTTATTATTATTATTATTTTTCTTTTCTTTTTTTTTATCGTCCTGGGGGCGGGCCCCCTAGTCAGTGGCCCGGGGGGGGGGCCTTAGCGGATCGGGTGCTAGCGGGCACAGGCGGGCGGGCGGGCGACTGGCCCCGGGCACTGGCGTCGCCCGCGCTGAGGCTGAGCCCGACCGGGGGGGCAAGGCGAGGCCGAGGCCGGAGCGGGACTTGGTGGGCGTGGCCGGCGTCTGCGTACGGCAGCGGCGAAGGGAGGGACTGGAGCGGGGGCCAGCGCGTCGGAGGTGGGGCGCATCCACGCGCTGGGGTGCAACCCGCCCGGTGCAAGGCGAGGTCGCCGGCGACGGCAGAGCCCGCATGACGCCGCGGGCGAGTAGGGGGGTGAGTCCAGTGCGCGGCCGGAGCGCGGTGGTCGTGCGCGGGCGTCGGGACGGCCGCGGTGAGCGCGAGGTAGAGGGAGGGAGCTCACGGTGGGGGGGTAGGGTCTAGGGCAGTGGTGCTCGGGGCGGTGGTCGGAGACGACGACGATGAACGACGCAGGCCGGCGAGGTCGTCCTCCAGCGGGGTGGCGATGCGGCGAAGAGGAGGCAGGCCGGTGGTGAAGCTCCAGGCGCCGGCGTGGTGACGACGGGAACCGGTGGCGGCGTCGCGGGCGACCGATGGGGTAGCGGGACGGCGAGGCAGCAGGGCGATGGGGGTGGTGCTCCGGTGGGGGGGGGCGCCGAGGACGGCGACGTGCGTCGGGGCGATGTCGTCGGGGTCGGGGGCGTGGTCGCCTCGATCCCGATTTGGATCGAGGGAGTGAGGGAAGAGTGGGGGGGGAAGTGGGGATCGGGTGAGGGTTAGGGTTCCGGGGAGGTGGCCTCGTAGGCCAGAGGCGAAGTGGCCGGCTGGGCCGGCCGGCTGGCTAGCTGGGCTAGCTGGGCCGGTAGGCCCAGCGGGGGGAGGGGTGCTTCTTTTTTTTTCTCTTTAGTTTTATTACCCTAATTGTTTTAGTTTTGTAAAACATATAGTTAGCACCTAAATCACTAATAGTATTTATACCACAGCCACAATTATTCTTGTAGTTATAAAAAGTAGTTTTTAATAATTTAATTATTTAAGAGACGTTTAAATTATTGTTTCAGCGACTGTTCCTATTATCTAATGCACTTAAACATAGTATGTTAATTTGGACCCACCACCATAATCATCTATGATTTGTTTGCTACACTTTGAACATTTTAGATTTGACTTTTCAAAACTTTTACCGTTTGACTAGATTTTGAATTTGAATTTGAAACGGTTTTTTGAATTAACGAGAGATTAGCAACAGTAATAATGGTGACGTGGCATCATTAGCGAAGGATTACTGTAGCGTGACTATCCGGGCGTCACAGAGCATTTCCCTTGGGTTATGCGGGTAAAACACGTAAAAACTTACCGAGCTTGTAGGGCGGGAAAGTTGATACCCGCGGTCCTCGGCCGAGTCCGGCCATGATTTGCCGGACTTGAAAAGCACCTTCCAGATGTCTTCGTGCAAGGAGCCAAAGAGCTTTCATAGGGTCTGGTGCTTAGCCGGATCGAATTCCCAGAGATTGCATGTCCGGTGCTGACAAGGCGGGATCCGGTGAACTAGGATCACCTGGACTACATTGACAAGTTCGATTTTCTTGTATTCCATATCTTTAACGCGTGTCTGGAGCATAGACAGTTCATCGAACGAATACCAATTCATGCCCTTATTGGGCCAGGATGTAAGCCGCAGAGGGGATCCAGATCGGAACTCTGGAGCAGCGGCCCATTCCGTGGCGCGCGGCTCAGTAATGTAAAACCATTGTTGTTGCCACTCTTTGACGGAATCATTAAAGGCACCTGTTGGCCATGTGACGTTGGGAATCTTGCTCACCATGGCGCCCCCGCACTCGGTGTGCTCGCCGCTCACCACCTTGGGCTTCACATTAAAGATCTTTAGCCATAAGCCAAAGTTTGGCGAGATGCGGAGAAAAGCCTCGCACACGACGATGAATGTCGAAATGTTGAGGAAGGAATTGGGGGATAGATCATGAAAATCGATCCCGTAATAATACATTATGCCGCGAACGAACGGGTGGAGGGGAACCCCAGCCCGCGGACAAAGTGAGGGAGGAATACAACCCTCTCTTGGGGTTCCAGAGTGGGAACAATCTGTCCCGCCGTCGGGAGACGGTGGCCGATTTTTTCTGTCCCGCCGTCGGGAGACGGTGGCCGATTTTTTTGGCCAGATACCCGGCCTCCCAAAGCTTTTTGATATGCTTCTCCTGGATGGTAGAGGCCATCCACTTGCCTCCTGCTCCAGATCCAGACATTTTTGGAAGGCCTTTGTGGGCGGAGAGGACAAACGCTCGGGCACTGGAGCTCGGGCGAGGGGGAATGGATCGGGAAGAAGAACGCATGGGTGAAAAGGAGGAGTCATTGTCCCTTTATAAGGGCGGAAGAAATTATGCGCCTCCCAACTTGCCTGGTAAACTCACTTATTCCCCAAGCGTCGTGATTGATGGTGCGATTGGGTTACCCACACCCGTATTGATGAGAATCCCGTGATAAGGGGACACGATCTCTGCTTCGACAAGACATGCCACGAAAACCGGCTCGTGATATGTGTAGTAGCTGGTTGAGAAAAACGGTTTGAATAATGACCAGGCCATGGTGTGATGTCACGTTATGAAAAGTTGTCAGCAGATTATATTTGTGGAAATATTATACTCTCTACGGTGGTATGTGGAATTTGTTTTTCAGAGCCGGACACGATCCTTGTGTTCAAAAATCTTCTGTGGAGTATTTGGAGGAGGAACCCGCCATGCAATGCCGAAGACAATATGTGCGCCAGACTAATCGTCATTGAAGCCAGGTTTAGGGGATACTGAGGGACTCCTGGATTAGGGGGTCCTCGGACAGCCGGACTATATCCTTCGGCCGAACTGTTGGACTATGAACATACAAGATTGAAGACTTCGTCCCGTGTCTGGGTGGGACTCTCCTTTGCGTGGAAGGCAAGCTTGGCAGTTCGGATATGTAGATCTCCTCCCTTGTAACCGACTCTGTGTAACCCTACCCCCTTCGGTGTCTATATAAACTAGAGGGTTTAGTCTGTAGGACAACAACAATCATAATCATAGGCTAGCTTCTTGGGTTTAACCTCTACGATCTCGTGGTAGATCAACTCTTGTAATACTCATATCGTCAAGATCAATCAAGCAGGACGTAGGGTATTACCTCCATCAAGAGGGCCCGAACCTTGGTAAACATTGTGTCCCCCGCCTCCTGTTACCATCCGCCTTAGACGCACAGTTCGGGACCCCCTACCCGAGATCCGCCGGTTTTGACACCGACAGGCATTCCGCAGCGGATTCTACTGGCCCACAGCGCTCACTGACGCAGCTGAGATGGTGAGATCATGTGAAGCCTGCTAGTTCCATACCAAGCAAATCCACCAGCCCGCCCAGGGCCTCCAGACCATCCCACTCTTGTGGCCGTTCGCCGTCTGGGGGCTGGACATCTTGGGTCCATTCCCCCGAGCGCCGGGGGCTACCGCTACCTCTATGTCGCTGTCGACGAGTTTACCAAATGGGCGGAGGTGGAAGTGCTACCTCTTGAGCATGTGTTGGTTTTCCCTTGAAGAGGAAAGGGTGATGCAGCAAAGAAGCGTAAGTATTTCCCTCAGTTTTTGAGAACCAAGTATCAATCCAGTAGGAGATTACACGCAAGTCTCCTAGTACCTGCACAAACAATCAAGAACCTTGCAACCAACACGATAAAGGGGTTGTCAATCCCTTCAGAGCCACTTGCAAAAGTGAGATCTGATAAAGATAATAAGATAAATATTTTTCGTATTTTTGTTGTATAGATTGAAAAGTAAAGATAAAAAAATAAAATAAATAGTAAACTAGACTTGTAGATCGGAAACTTATATGATATAAAATAGAGATGGGGCCATAGGTTTCACTAGTGGCTTCTCTCATGATAGCATGTATTACGGTGGGTGAAGAAATTACTGCCGAGCAACTGATAGAAAAGCGCATAGTTATGAGAATATCTAGGCAATGATTATGACACATAGGAATCACGTCCGTGTTAAGTAGACTGAAATGATTCTGCATCTACTACTATTACTCCACACATCGACCACTATCCAGCATGCATCTAGAGTATTTACTTCATCAGAATAGAGTAATGCTTTAGGCAAGATGACATGTTGGGAGGGATAAACTCAAGCAATATGATATAAACCCCATCTTTTTATCCTTGATGGCAACAATACAATACGTTCCTTGCTGCCCCTACTGTCACTGAGAAAGGACACCGCGAGATTGAACCCAAATTAAAGCTAAGAACTTCTCCCATTGCAAGAAAGATCAATCTAGTAGGCCAAACTAAACCGATAATTTGAAGAGACTTGCAAAGATATCAAATCATGCATATAAGAATTCCGAGAAGAACATAATAGTGTTCATAGATAAACTTGATCATAAATCCACAATTCATCGGATCTCGGCAAACACGCCACAAAAGAATATTACATCGAATAGATCTCCATGATCATCGAGGAGAAGTTTGTATTGAGAACAAAGAGAGAGAAGAAGCCTTCTAGCTAATAACTATGGACTCGAAGGTCTGTGGTAAACTACTTACACATCATCGGAGAGGCTATGGTGTTGATGTAGAAGCCCTCCGAGATCGATTCCCCCTCCAGCAGATCGCCGGAAAAAGCCCCAAATGGGATCTCACGGGTACAAAAGGTTGCAGCAGTGGAAAAGTGGTTTTGTGGCTCCCCTAGGTGTTTTTAGGGTACCAGAGTATATATAGGCGAAAGAAGTACGCCGGCGGAGCTACAAGGGGCCCACGAGGGTGGGGGCGCGCCTCCCCCCCCCTTGGTGTGCCCTCCTGCCTCGTTGCGTCTGTGACTGCCACTCCAAGTCTCCTGGATTGTGTTTGTTCCAAGAAAGATCCGTGCAAAGGTTTTGTTCCGTTTGGATTCCGTTTGATATTCCTTTTCTGCGGAACACTGAAATAGAAAAAAAAATAAACTGGCACTGGGCCTCCGGTTAATAGGTTAGTCCCAAAAATAATATAAAAGTCCATATTAAAGCCCATTAAACATCCAAAACGGATAATATAATAGCATGGAACAATCAAAATTATAGATACGTTGGAGACGTATCAACATCCCCAAGCTTAATTTCTGCTCGTCCTCGAGTAGGTAAATGATAAAAACAGAATTTTTGATGTGGAATGCTTCCTAACATAATTTTTATAATTTTCTTTATTGTGGCATGAATATTCAGATCCGAAAGATTCAAGACCAAAGTTTAATATTGACATAAAAATAAAAATACTTCAAGCATACTAACCAAGCAATTATGTCTTCTCAAAATAACATAGCCAAAGAAAGCCCATCCCTAGAAAATCATATAGTTTGGCCATGCTTCATGTTCGTCACACAAAATGATCCCATCATGCACAACCCTGATGACAAGCCAAGCAATTGTTTCATACTTTAGTATTCTCAAACTTTTTAAACTTTCACGCAATACATGAGCGCGAGCCATGGACATGGTGCTATAGGTGGAACAGAATATGATGATGGAGGTTGTGTGGAGAATACAAAAAAGGAGAAAGTCTCACATCGATGCGGCTAATCAACGGGCTATGGAGATTCCCATCAATTGATGTCAATGCGAGGAGTAGGGATTGCGATGCAACGGATGCACTAGAGCTATAAATGGATGAAAGCTCAACAAAAGAAACTAAGTGGGTGTGCATCCAACTTGCTTGCTCATGAAGACCTAGGGCATTTTGAGGAAGCCCACTGTTGGAATATACAAGCCAAGTTCTATAATGAAATTTCCCACTAGTATATGAAAGTGATAAAATAATACACTCTCTATCATGAAGATCATGGTGCTACTTTGAATCACAAGTGTGGAAAAAGGATAGTAACATTGTCCCTTCTCTGTTTTCTCTCATTTTTGGGGCCTTCTCTTTTTTTGGCTTTTATCTCTCTTTTTTCCTTACACGGGACAATGCTCTAATAATGATGATCATCACACTTCTATTTATTTACAACTCAAAAATTACAACTCGATACTAGAACAAATTATGACTCTATATGAATGCCTATGGCGGTGTACCGGGATGTGCAATGATTCAAGAGTGACATGTATAAAACATTATGAGTGTTAGCTTTGCCACAAATACGATGTCAACTACATGATCATGCAAGGCAATATGACAATGATGAATCATGTCATAATAAACGGATCGGTGGAAAGTTGCATGGCAACATATCTCGGAATGGCTATGGAAATGCCATAATAGGTAGGTATGGTGGCTGTTTTGCGAAAGATATAAGGAGGCTTATGTGTAATAGAGCGTATCATTTCATAGGGTTTGGATGCACCGGCGAAGTTTGCACCAACTCTTGAGGTGAGAAAGGGCAATGCACTGTACCGAAGAGGCTAGCAATGATGGAAGGGTGAGAGTGCGTATAATCCATGGACTCAACATTAGTCATAAAGAACTCACATATTTATTGCAAAAATCTACAAGTCATCAAAAACCAAGCACTGCTCCTAGGGGGATATATTGGTAAGAAAAGACCATCGCTCATCCCCGACCGCCACTCATAAGGAGGACAATCAAAGAAACACCCCATGCTTCAAATTTGTAACACAACAGTTACCATATGTGCATGCTACGGGACTTGCAAACCTCAACACAAGTATTTCTCAAATTCACAAATACTCAACTAGCATGACTCTAATATCACCATCTTCATATCTCAAAACAATCATTAAGTATCAAACTTCTCTTAGTATTCAATGCACTCTATATGAAAGTTTTTATTATACCCATCTTGGATGCCTATCATATTAGGACTAATTTCATAACCAAAGCAAATTACCATGCTGTTAGAAAAGACTCTCTAAATAATATAAGTGAAGGATGAGAGATCAATAATTTCTATAAAACCACCACTGTGCCCTAAAAAGATATAAGTGAAGCACTAGAGCAAAATTATCTAGCTCAAAAGATATAAGTAAAGCACATAGAGTATTCTAATAAATTCAGATTCATGTGTGTGTCTCCCAAAAGGTGTGTACAGCAAGGATGATTGTGGTAGACTAAAAATCAAATACTCAAATCATACAAGACGCTCCAAGCAAAACACATATCATGTGGTGAATAAAAATATAGCATCAAGGAAAGTTACCGATAGATGAAGACGAAAGAGGGGATGCCTTCTGGGGCATCCCCAAGCTTAGGCTTTTGATTGTCCTTGGATTTTACCTTGGGGTGCCTTGGGCATCCCCAAACTTAGGCTCTTTCCACTCCTTGTTCCAGAATCCATCAAATCTTTACCCAAAAACTTGAAAAATTCACAACACAAAACTCAATAGAAAAATCTCATGAGCACCGTTAGTATAAGAAAACAAATCATCACCTTAAGGTATTGTAATAAAATCATTATTTATTTATATTGGTGTTAAACCTACTGTATTCCAACTTCTCTATGGTTCATACCCCCCGATACTAGCCATAGATTCATCAAAATAAGCAAACAACACACGAAAAATAGAATATGTCAAAAACAAAACAGACTGTAGTAATCTGGAAGTTTCGAACACTTATGTAACTCCAAAAATCCTGAGAAATTAGGACATCCTGAATAATTTGTATGTTGATCTACTGGAGTTGGAATCAGTATTTTATCGCTCTCTGGTAAAATATGAAAATTATTCTCGAGAGTGCGTACTTTCTGTTTTTTTCAGCAAGATCAAACAACAATCACCCAAGAAGATCCTAAAGGCTTTACTTGGCACAAACACTAATTGAAACATAAAAACACAATCATAACATAGGATATAAGATTTATTTATTACTAAACAGGAACAAAAAGCAAGGAACAAAAATATAATTGGGTTGCCTCCCAACAAGCGCTATCATTTAACGCCCCTAGCTAGGCATAAAAGCAAGAATAGATCTAAGCATTGCCATGATAATCACGAAAACTCATCTCATACTCCCTACGTTTAGCAGCCAGTTTTCTTTGTGGCAAGCAAAGTAATCAAAAGGGATAAATTTAATGGGACAAAAGTCCACAAGATCAAGCTCGGGAGGTATTGGTTCCTCCTTTGGCCCCTCATATTGCACAACCAATTCATCATTATAAGCATTCTTTTAGAAAAAAGTCATGAGATTTTGTTGAAGGGAAAAACATAACCCATTGTTCTGGATGGCAAAGTTATCATTAAGTTTAGAAATCCTGTCAACTAGAACATCGGTAGGAACCTTTTTTCTAAGGTTTTCATTAAAAGCAACATGATCTAAAGATTGTAAGCGCATTGTGTCTTCTTGATAAAAAAGGATCGCTTCTATGGGAGGACGACCGACATCCACCCTATAATGCACAAAAATTTCGTTGGCCTCTTTTATTATAAATATGAACTCATGAGCTAAAAAGATGGTAGCTGCTCGCTTAACAGAAGAATGCTCAATATTGGAAAATTCTAGAAAAATCCTCTGTATGCAAGGATGCATGTGGATAAATTGTCTTTCAAGTTCAACCACGAGCAAAGATATAGCATCCGCAAGACTACTAGTTTTATGAAGAATAGACCTGCCCATAGTGGGCAAAGCACCGACGCAAGTAAAGAAATCTTGAATAACTCCTTTTCCAATAATATTGCCACTACCAATCCAAAACTTTTTAGTGTGTAAAATAGTAGGTTCTTCATGAGGACAATCAAAAGCATCAACGTTTCCCCCATTGTTACTACTACCCTTTTCAATGATAACCTCCCCAGTTTCAGACGTGATTGCAACAAACTGCACTAAGAGCGAACACACAAGAGGCAAGCGAAAGAAGGCGAATGAAAAAGGGGCTAATAAAACGGAAAAGGTGAAGTGGGGGAGAGGAAAACGAGAAATCTTTCTTGGTATGGGAGGGAGAAGAGTTTGTGATGGGTACTTGGTATGTCTTGACTTGAGCGTAGATCTCCCAGGCAACGGTGCCAGAAATCTTTCTTGCTACCTCTTGAGCATGCGTTGGTTTTCCCTTGAAGAGGAAAGGGTGATGCAGCAAAGTAGCATAAGTATTTCCCTCAGTTTTAGAGAACCAAGGTATCAATCCAGTAGGAGATTACACGCAAGTCGCGTAGTACCTGCACAAACAATCAAGAACCTTGCAAAAAACGCGATAAAGGGGTTGTCAATCCCTACACAGCCACTTGCAAAAGTGAGATCTCATAAAGATAATAAAATAAATATTTTTGGTATTTTTGTTGTATATATTGAAAAGTAAAGATTGCAAAATAAAATAAATAGTAAACCAAAATTGTAGATCGGAAACTTATATGATATAAAATAGACCCGGTGGCATAGGTTTCACTAGTGGCTTCTCTCATGATAGCATGTATTACGGTGGGTGAACAAATTACTGCCGAGCAATTGATATAAAAGCGCATAGTTATGAGAATATCTAGGCAATGATTATGAAATATAGGCATCACGTCCGTGTTAAGTAGACCGAAATGATTCTGCATCTACTACTATTACTCCACACATCAACCGCTATCCAGCATGCATCTAGAGTATTAAGTTCATAAGAACAGAGTAATGCTTTAGGCAAGATGACATGTTGTAGAGGCTTAAACTCAAGCAATATGATATAAACCCCATCTTTTTATCCTCGATGGCAACAATAAAATACGTGCCTTGCTGCCCCTACTGTCACTTGGAAAGGACACCGCAAGATTTAACCCAAAGCTAAGCACTTCTCCCATTGGAAGAAAGATCAATCTAGTAGGCCAAACTAAATCGATAATTCGAAGAGACTTGCAAAGATATCAAATCATGCATATAAGAATTCAGAGAAGAACCAAATATTGTTCATAGATAAACTTGATCATAAATCCACAATTCATCGGATCTCGACAAACACACCGGAAAAGAATATTACATCGAATAGATCTCCACGAACATCGAGGAGAACTTTGTATTGAGAACCAAAGAGAGAGAAGAAGCCACCTAGCTAATAACTATGGACCCGAAGGTCTGTGGTAAACTATGCACACATCATCGGAGAGGCTATGGTGTTGATGTAGAAGCCCTCCGTGATCGATTCCCCCTCCGGCAGATCGCCGGAAAAGGCCCCAGATGGGATCTCACGGGTATAGAAGGTTGCGGCGGTGGAAAAGTGGTTTCGTGGCTCCCCTGGATGTTTTTAGGGTATAAGAGTATATATAGGCGAAAGAAGTACGTCGATGGACCTACGAGGGGCCCACGAGGGTGGGGGCGCACCTACCCCCTGGGCGCACCCTCCTGTCTCGTGGCCACCTCGTTGTGTCTCTGACTTCCACTCCAAGTCTCCTGGATTGCGTTTGTTCCAAGAAAGATCCTCACGAAGGTTTCGTTCCGTTTGGATTCCATTTGATATTCAAAACATCCAAAAAAACAGAAACTAGCACTAGGCCTCCGGTTAATAGGTTAGTCCTGAAAATAATATAAAAGTGTGTATTAAAGCCCATTAAACATCCAAAACAGATAATATAATAGCATGGAACAATAAAAAAATATAGATTCGTTGGAGAAATATCAGGAAGCAGTCTGCACCATCCCAGTCGGCTCAGCGGTCAAGTTCATCAAGGGCGTCCTGAGCCGCTTCGGAGTCCCTAACCGCATCATCATCGATAATGGCTCACAGTTCACTAGCAACCTCTTCAGAACATATTCTCCTAACCTTGGAACACAGATATATATGCTATGCCTCAGTAGCGCACCCGAGGAGCAACGGCCAGGCTGAGCGCGCCAACGCGGAGGTCCTGAGGGGCCTCAAGACAAGAACCTTCAAGAATAAGCTCGATGTCTGTGGTAGGGGCTGGCTCGAAGAGCTCCAGTCTGTGATGTGGTCTGTCTGCACCACTGCTACCAAGCCAACCGGCGAAACTCCGTTCTTCCTCGTCTATGGAGCTGAAGCAGTTCTCCCACATGAGGTCAGGCATCGTTCCGCATGGGTCTTGGCGTTTGACGAGGCGCACCAGGACGCCGAGAGGGGGATGGACCTCGTGCTAGGGGAGGAACGCCACCGTCAAGCCTCGCTCCGAGCGGCAAGGTAGGAGCAGGCGCTGCGGCAGTACCACTGCCACAGCGTCTGCTCCAGGACGCTCGAGGTGGGAGATCTCGTCGTACGGCGGGTGCTCTCCAGGGAAGGGCTGCATAAGATCTCACCCATGTGGGAGGGCCCGTTTAGGGTCGCCCGCGTCTCCAGGCCTGGTGCCGCACTCCTGGAGACGCAGGACGAGATCCCGATCCAGAACGCCTGAAACATCCAGCACCTCCCGAGGTTCTACCCATGAAGCAAGACCCCGTGCCTGTGAAGGTCTCCGCTCGTGACACTCTCACGTAATAATGAGTAGGGTTGTACACGCCCCGGAGTCTCTAGAGTGCCGCCCTCCAGTCTCGGAGGCTCCCTCCCATGTCCTAGTGGAAACACTTAGCTCCTCGCTGGTGAGAAGACTAGACTAGGTTTCAGATGCGGTTGTTCTTTTGCTTTCTCTATCTGGTTTGCAACCTTTTAATGAATTTGGAGTTCGCGTGCTTTCAGTTGCCTCACCGATTTCCCCCTCTATTTTCTCTTTTGCATTTTGATCCTAGTTTTGGAGGAGCGGCAGTTGCCTATCGCTCTTCTCGTGTGTCTTGCTCGCGGGGGCTGGGCAGGTGTGTGCCCGCGATGGGATCGCCCCGCACAGCTGTAACACCCCAAAATTTTGACCTTGATTTATTAATTAAAATTTTGCCAGGAAATTAAATTTTTATTTTTTGGTTTTATCTTTTAATTTCAGATCACTTTGTCCCTCTGAATTTTTGAGTTTTTTCCTTCTAGGTGAAAACCTTTCAAAAATATTGTTGGACTTGTATATCTTCCCAAGACCATTTCTTTTTATCAGTGGAATTATTTCTACAATTATTTTTCCTGAGCTTTATTTCTTAAAAAATGATTTTTCATAAGTTTTAGAGTTCCATTTGCACTACAACCTATTTAAATATTTCTTTAAAAATTACACCAAAATTGGGGGATGTTAGTAGTAGTGTATAATTCAACTTTATGCAAAACCCATTGGTGTTCTCTGAAAATTTTGAGCAAATCATCCTCATCTTCATTCTGGTCCAGTTTGGTGTTTTGTATTGCAACCATGTTTTATCTTGCCATATTGCCCTTGATTTTTTCTCCTGCATATAGACCAGCCTACCAAACCCTTAAGTCCAGGAGATTGGACCCATTGGAGTATTTTTGGTCCATGCAATAATGCCCTTCACTTTTTGTCCGGAACTGAAGATTTGCAAAACTTGCACTAACAAGTTTCTGGTTTTGCCAAAATAGCCTTGCCATAATCACTTGCACCTAAAGAGATCCCAACCTGGAGATTTGGGCCACCAGAAGAGATACATAGATGCCCATGGCATTCTGTCGAGCACCTTGTGTTCATGGACAGCTTTGGCATAGTTTTATGTTAGCACTGTGATCTTGCCCCTCTGGACAAACTAGCATGTCCACTAATCTCCTAGCCACCTCTAACCTAGACCTGTTAATTGCGAGCCTCACCCAAGCCCTCTAGGCCACCCTGGCTTTCTGTTGAGCATGTAGCGTGCGTGCTCTTGGCGCGCCCAGAGCGCACATTTTGCACACGCGCGCAACTAAGCCGCCGCGTCATGCCCCTGGCCTTTGCTCGCCCACAGGGCCGCGCCCCGTTCTCGTACGCTCGCCTGAACCCTCCAAGCCGCCCCTGGCGCCCTACAGTGCCGCCGTTAGAGTCCTCTTGGTGGCACACCGTCATCCGCAACACGCCCCTGCCATGGCAGCGCCGCCCAAGCCACAGCCGCCCGCCAGCTGCCCTCTGGAACAGCTCGAGCTCATCCACGAGCCCGTCCGCTAGCGCCCGTCGCCGCCACGTCGCCCTGGCAGCAACACAACGGCGGTTCGCCGGCGTTCTTATCCGCAGCCGCGGGAACCGACCTCGACCATCTATAAAAGGAGCCCCCGAGCTCGTCCAGACCCTTAGGCGACCTCAGGCCATCTCCCTAGTGCTCCCATAACCAGCAATCGACGGAGGGAGGCCATCTGCCTCGTCTCCGGCCAGTTCGGCCGCCGCCACGCTCCGGTGCCGTACGTCGCGAGCAGGGCCTCTCCAGTTCTTCCAGCACCACCATCCGACTACCCTCAACCATGCGGAGCCGCCCCACCTCTCTAGCCCGATTGGGAGCCACCATAGCTCAAGATCCTGATCCACCCGAAACCACCATCCGCCGCGGAGCTCGCCGCCGACGACCCCCTCCACCCCCGCCAGCCTATCGACCACTGGGAGGACCGCCCTGGACCAGCGGATACATCCCCGCCCTGAGAATCCCACGGGGAGCCGTCGTTCATCGGCGGCAATCGCCGGAGCCCCGCCACCGCTCAGCCAGAGAAGGAAGGAGGGCGCGGGTGACTGGTCAAACCTGACCAGTGGACCCAACGGCCCCACCTGCTAGTGACCCCAGCTCTGCCGACGTGTTTTAAGTGGAAACGTAAAACACAGGAGTGCGTCTTCTCTGTCTCGAAAGCGTATTCTTATTCAAACCGTTTTTCTTTTCTGTTTAATTTAAAAACAGATTTGACTGAAACTTTGACTAGCTATAACTTTTTAAATATAACTCCGTTTGACCTGATTCTTTTTTTGTTGTTTCCCAAATTTCATATAGTTTATTTCCATATTTATTTGAAAATTTTCCAAACAACTTTTTTGTACTGTTTCGAAACCATGTGTTAATTTAAATTTTCTTAAAATAGGATTTTGAAGAAGGAAGCAACTTTCCAAAAGTGCACCCCACTTGCATACTCTTGAAGGCAAGGATTCTGAACCCCGGCATAATATTTGTTGTGTGTCATTCGATGCTAATACGACACCACCTTGACATGAAGTGTTCGATATTTTATGTGGTGTTATGATCATATTCATGAGTGCATAATGATGATTCCTTGCTGTTGGAATTTGATATGCTTCTGATAGTAATCACCTTCGTATGCCTTTCATGCCTATCGGGAGGAATCCGGGAAAGTCTCTGTCTTGGGTAGACATGAACTTGTCTCTAATAATTCATTGAGACGATTATGTCCGGTAAGGCATGGTGAGGTATGATGAGTGATGATTCTGTTTATTTGTGTGAAATATATTTGTTATACTAATCCTACAGGGAATGCCTTAATCTCCTGAGTCGACCGTAGATCGAGTTTTGTTCCAGTAACCCCCATACTTGTTTCGCACTACCACTTGTCCCTGCCATAGGTAGGGTACGGTTCAGTAAGTTGTCAACCCCTTCCTAGCACACACCGTACAGAGAGGCCATGGTGGAAGATACCGACTGCATCCGGTAGACATGCCACCTGGTCCAGGGGCATGGGTGTTTCTGGTTGGAGCCGAGGGGGTAGCTCCCCTAGTTTGTGCGTCTCATAAATTTTGTGATCCCATGCTAGTCGAGGTTGTAGCCTCCCCACTTAGAGTTTCGCTTAACGGGTGTCGTGGGTGATTCCAGACACCGGTAAGTTAGGCTGGTGTGTGCGGTCAGGTATGTTTTCAATTAAAAGACCGTAGACGGAATTAGCCCCGATGGACTAAATGAATCAGTCGCTCTTGGGTAAAGAATACACCCTCTGCAGAGATTATATCTATTCGAATAGTCGTGTCCATGGTTAAGGACTACAGTCTGGGATGGGTCAAGTGTCGGTCTTCGGAGGAAAAATTGCTAAACCAGAACATTGATCATGACTTGGGACATATGATGATTATGATTATTATTACTATAGCCTAACCATTGGTATTAATTGAATTATTGAGTATCCCTGGGACGGTTCTACCTCCTGGATATTCACTACGATTATTCTCTGATAAGCCCTTTATGTGGTGTCGCCCAGACGCCCGACTGTGGCATGCTTGCTATTTAATTATTTATAAGCCCTTTATGTGGTGTCGCTCAGACGCCCGACTGTGGCATGCTTGCTATTTAATTATTTATAAGCCCTTTATGTGGTGTCGCTCAGATGCCCGACTGTGGCATGCTTGCTATTTAAATTACTTATAAGCCCTTTATGTGGTGTCGCTCAGACGCCCGACTATGGCATGCTTGTTATTTAAATTACTTATAAGCCCTTTATGTGGTGTCGCACAGACGCCCGACTGTGGCATGCTTGTTATTTATTCTATTTGTAAGCCCTTTTTGTGGTGTCGCTCAGACGCCCGACTGAGGCATGCTTTATATTATTATCCTTTCGAGGCATCGCTTCAGACACCCGATCGGTGCATCCTAATTCTACTCTCTGATTGCATATTCATGTTTGACATGAATAACCTGCTTGCGTGCATCATGGATTTTTATTTCGTGACTGACGTTGTGATCATGGAATATTTCAAAGCATGATTTTTATTTGTTATATTATACCTGAGTTCATAATGTTTGCGAGTACATTCAAAGTACTCACTGGCTTGTCCCTGGCTATTGTCTTGGCCCGATTTCTTGCATGGAGAGGAGTGTTGCGATGACAGTCCCGGAACCTACGCAATGGTGATAGCAGCCTCGCGAAGATAGGAGTTATCCAGGTCAGCTGTTCCTGTGGGAAATGGAGTCCCATAGACACTGATGAACCACAAACCGCTTCCACCATCGGCCACTAGAAACCTTGTGTTGTACTCATAGGCCAGAATGGTATTGTACTACATATTTTGTATTTTTCTAGGAATTTCTGTATCAAGTTGGTGCCTCATTAGCTAACAGTTATCCTGGGGCTGGTGAGCACAAGGGCCATTTTCTGGGAAATATATCCTGAAAAACCGGTCGCGACAACAGCGAACACACTTCCCCGTAGTCCCGCTTCCTTGGGGCTTCGGCTTCTTTTTTACTCTCCCGAGACGCCCTCATGCTAGCTCGAGATCTACGCACCCTCCTGATGTCCATACCCCCCGGGTACTGCGACGTGGTGCACTGAGCCACGACTGGTTCACGCCTGAGGGCTCGCGCAAAGAAGAATAAGGACACCCAACGGAGCTTTCTGACGACCCCACAGCTTCATGACACCCCATGAGGTTGGAGATTCCCAAGCCAACAGCAAGAAGGACCTCACCAGATGGTGGAACGCGTGCCCTCACGGGGAGGGGGACTGCCGCAAGCGTATCAAGCTAAGTATCCTACCGTACGCATTTGAAGATTGAGCGATAAGCATAACATAACACCATAATTACCATAGTTCATTGCACGCCCCCGCAGGGCCCCATGCTTGTTTTCTGAAAAATGCGGGAACAAATGAAAGGATGAAGAAAAGAGGCACACACAAACGCAGCAGCTCATGAGGGTTGGCTCCGAGGGCCCCCGGACTCAGCCAGAGCCTTCCTCGCGCTTCACTGGAGCGCAGCGGGATGACCGGCTACTGGTGCTCTCGCTGGAGGAGGTGCCGCCGCCGCTAGGCAAGTCACGGCCGTCGCCAAGGGCAAGCTCGCCTTCTGCGCCGTCGCGGCCGTCGTCAAGGCTAAGCCCACCGTCGTCGTTGCTGACTTCGGGGCAGCACCCTTAGTGGCGACCATCTTCCCCAAACACCCTCACAAAGAGGGTCGCGACGCCGTCGAACTTGAAGTGGAGCGTGCACCTCCTGCTCAGGCCGCGCGCGGGGGCGAACGTCTGCCAGCCACGGGCCAGGACCACGTTGCCCATGGCGAAAACATCCACCATGACCCACGAAGCCTTGCTGCAGCAATCGTCGGCTTGTAACCAGAAGCCGCCGAGGCTCACGGCCGGCAGCTCGTCGGCAAAGGAGCGCGGAAGTTGAAGCCAGATGCCGGTCGGCCGCTTCGACCACACGACGAACTCCGGGAGCACCTCTGCCAAATGGAAGCACGGCCGCGAAGGCCGGGCGACCACGGCGCGCCTCCCCTCGGCGCAGGGGCTGCCTCGCCTCGAGTGGCCCCCGCCACGGGAGGAAGCACCGCTGCGGCCACCGAGAACGACGCCGGTCCCCGAAGGAGTACGCCTGCGCCCGTGAGCCATAGCAGGGGTCGCGGCGTGCTTGCGAGGGAGGCCCCACCCCCTCTTGGGCGGTGGTGAGCCAGGCCCTTCCTGGCGAGCCTTCCCCTTCTCCATGGCCGAGAACCTCTTCGTTGGCGCCATGGGGACTGCGGTAAGGTGGCGAGGTGAGAAATAAGAAGGAGTGGACTACGAGAAGACAGAGATGAGCAAGGGGGGGCTCTGTCCCTCCCCTCATTTATAGCCAGAAGGAGGCTAATCGCCGGTCACCATGATCACACATAATGATGATTTTCCTCTGCATGCAGTGGCATCTCGTCAAGTCGGACGGTTGCCGAGGCAGCATGGGGAAGCAGAGGCGCCCACATCCCATCAATTGCCACGCGTCGACCGCCGCAGGCTGTTGGGGCCCACGGTGCTCTGCACTTTCCTTTTGGCTCCGCCTCGAAGCCAAGTTCGAGCGCGCCTTGGGCCCGGGGGGTACTGTCGGCGTTCTGCGACCAGGGTGCCCAGACATGCCTGTCCGCGGCCCGTGGCATGGCTCCACCAGCGGCCTGGTATGGTCCAGTTCGACAGCAACAACACAAGACCCTCGCGAGGCAGACGACACCAAGACCTTCCTGGGGGCGGCCTCACTAGGCTGGCTCCCGAGGAGCGGAGATATCAAGGCAAGGCGCACCTCGCGAGGTCCCCATGATGTGAGCCATGACAGCGAAGGCCAGGCAGGCTGCAGTGCGCGTAGAATGCTAGTTTCCCATTTGGTGCTAAGGGGGCAAGCGCAGGCGCGGAGTCCCGAGGAATCAAGCAAAGGTTCCCATATAGGTCCAACAAGACCAAGACTGCCAGGACGGCAGTACGGAGGTCATCGCGGAGCCCAGGACAGCGTCATCACCAAAGCCTTTGCAGGCGAAGACTACTTTTGTCGGGATAACTTGTACTAGTTTTCCCCCTTCGCCGTTTTGGGATCCCTTCACACCTAACATTTGGGAAGAGGACCAAGGCCACTATAAATAGGACTTAGCCACCACCATAGAGGGGGATCGACCCATTAAGCTATCGGATCCATTCCACCCTGACCAACTCACTAGGTCATCTAGCTCAAGAACACCTCACCTCCCGAGGCTGTTCATCCATTGTACTAATTCATCCTTAGCCCCTCGAGGCAATCCACCACAAAGCTGGAGTAGGGTATTACACCGCAAGGTGGCCTGAACTAGGATAAATATCTGTGTCTCTTGTTCTTTGGGTTCGTCGAGCTAGGTCGTGGGATCGCTGGCGAGCGAGCTAGGGAGAGAGTGTTCTTCGTACGCACCCCAGTGTTCGAACCTCTCAAGGGTCTGTGGAGCCCTGAATCTGACAGTGCCAATGGTAGCCAACAACGTGGAGGCAACTTTGGCAGTGTTGGAGGAAGCACTTTGTGCCCGCATAGCTAAGAAGCGGCGAAGGAGGGCGGTGAAGGAGATGGCAAAAGAGCAAAGCCGGGCGGATCATGCCATGTCCAAACTACCCCAAAGGAGGAGAAGGCTGAGGACAGCGACGGGTCGGACATCTCCGCCAGTGAGCAAATCCGGCTCGATCCATTATGCATCTTCGACTGCTACTGTCACACGGATGTCGGAAAGGGCAAAGGAAATGGCAAGGGAGGGCGGGGATGAACTTCTCCCGTTGTCGCTCCGTTCATAGTTAATAGAGCATATCGATTTTTGGTAGTTCGATGACATGTGTTTAGCCACGTATGTTTGTTGCATGAGATTAGAGAATTCGGTTTGATGTATTCGATTGTGGAGGACAAATTTTGTGCGTTGTCCGGTCACCGTCAATAGACGAGTCCGGGCGCGTCCATGGGCGTTTGGGGACCGGAATTTGGTAGTTCTGGGGTCATAGATGCTCTTAGTACAACAATAGATAGATCACTGCTACCCATAAGGGCATCTCCAATGGCAACCTGCAAATTTCCTCCCGCATCCATCCATGGACAGGGGCCCTGTCCGCGAACATGGATGCGGGAGGACACCATCCAACCAAAGCCGCATACATCTGGCCTTCCTCATTTTGTCAAGTCCGCACGATCAAATAGCCGCATGCAAAGGGTACATACATTCAAATAGCCACATGCAGCACTAGTTCAAATTTAAAAAGAGTTCAAATATTACATCCCAACATTGTTGTGCCCTTTCACCACCCAATGATGCTCAATCAGATCTTCCTTCAACTGCCCGTGAGTTGGTCGATGCCGAATTTGTTGATGCATTTGAATAAACTCTTCAAATGTGGCCGGATTCTGGTCCGAAAGTTGGATAAGACCACCCATGTTCTCAAAATCCAGAGTTGCGGCAGCATCGTCACCCTCATCCTAGATGATCATATTGTGCATGATCACACAACATGTCATCACCTCCCACATGGTCTCCGGATCTCATTGTTTTGCAAGTCCACGAAAAACTGCAAAACAGGCTTGCAGAACTCCAAATGCCCTCTCGACATCCTTTCTAGCTGCTCCTTGTCTTTGGCAAAGTGAGCCTTTTTCTGGCCAACTGGGTTTGACATGGTGCTGACAAAGGTAGCTCATGAAGGATAGATACCATCAATCAGATAGTAGCCCATGTTGTACTCATGTCCATTGACAGTGTCATGGCAAGGAGGAGCTTTTCCTTCAGCCAGCCTCACAAACAACGGCGATCATTGCATCACATTGATGTCATTGTGAGACCCGAGCATGCCAAAGAAACCATGCTAAATCCAAAGATCCTGTGATGCAACTGCTTCAAGAATGATGGTGGGCTTCTAAACATGACCCTGATATTGCCCTTGTAAAGCCTTCGGGTAGTTCTTCCATTTCCAATTAATGCAGTCAAGAGGTCCAAGCAAATCTGGCCACCCTCTTACTTCTGAGATTGCCAAGAGCATGTCGGTGTCTGCCATAGTTGGTTCTCTCAGGTACTGAGGTCTGAACACCTCGACCACGGCAGTTGCAAACCTGACAATGGCATCTCCGCATGTGCTCTCAGACATCCGTGGGTACTCATCCCACGAATCAGCAACCATGCCATATGCAACCATCCGGAGTGCGGCCGTGCAATTCTGGTAACCAGAGAAGCCTTCTTCAGGATGAAGTAGTCATCGTAGGACCGGGCACCATGGTACAAACGATTGAAGACAGTCTTGCGCATTCGAAAATGCCGGCGAAAATGGTCAAATAGTGCATCGTGGGCAAAGTAGTCGGCCATCAATGTCAAATGCTTGCGCGTCCTGTTGCAGCTGAGCACCCTATGACCCTTGATCAAGCCCTTGAAATTGGGAGCATGCTCCTCCGCACCCTCCGCGTCTTCAAGGACAACCTGCATCATCGTCGTCTCATCGGAGTACTCCTCCTCGTCCGACGAGACATCAGACGACTCAATATACTGCTAGTATATGTACTCCAAATCGGAATTCATTGCTAGAAAGAAGAAGGGACGATTATTTTCTGCTCCGGTGATTCATCGAACAATTGACGGGCATGGTGCGAGTAGCAGTAGAGGATGGTACCTGGCGGGACGGTCGGAGGACAGGGGTTGAATGGAGACGGAGGAGAAGCGGCAGGGAGCCCTGCTGGAGCGTCGAAGGTGACGGAGACGCGGAGTTCCAGCAGGGGTGTGGCGTGGTGGCCGGGGTGGTGGAGCGGCAGCGAAGACAAGAGAGAAAGAAGGAAGAAGAGAAAATGAGGAGGATGGAGTCGCAGGGTCTGAAAAGGGTTTTGGGTCGGCCAGGGGTATCGGATTCGTACGTTTCGTGTGTCCGGACTTCCTCAAACTTCTCCCACTTTTGTCTCTAGTTTGCGGAAGAAATCGCGTCCGGACCGCCCCACAGGCCGATACGGGGCCCGCGTTCGATGGCTCCGGCGGCCCAGACAGCACGGTCCGAATGGATGCGGGCGGTTTACTGGTCTGCCTTGCAGATGCCCTAAGGCTGAGCAACGTGTAAAATTACCTACGAAATGAAACACTACATGGTACGACCGATTTTAAATCTAGAAATGCAAATCCATACCAAGGATGCACCCTATCATCCGTGAAATTACGTCGAGGAGCTTCAGCAAATCTCGTCGACCAGTCCAAGGGACTTTATAGCTCGAGCGTGACTTGTGCATAAAACCTTGGCATATAGGACACATGAGAGAGACACACAATTGATTTTTCACCGACGAATGTCCTGGCTATCACCATGTGTCGCCTTTAATATGGTAACATCCAATTAACTTCAGTACAAGTCCGAGCGTGACCGTAGACGTGTTTCATACTTCCTGGCTTCCTGCCTGGTGTCTGCCGGTGACCCAGAATTTTCTTCTCTCCCTGTCGTCTTCACCAGGAAGCTGCAGGCACGACGCGTAGGGGACAGTATTGTTGCACCATATCTCTTAGTTTACCCATTCGTGTGGCAGTGGTGCGTACCCGAACTTGCCGACAGTCCTGATATTGAACTGCGGTTGCTTGCGTCCACGATGCAAGATGCTTATGTAGTTACCGGTAATCAAACTACAAAAACATATAGTAGAGCATTATCAAACCGAAGATACATCGGTGAACCTGGGTGTGCGCGCACTCGAATTGAAAATAATAATTAAAAAATGATCTAATACAACTTAACCTTTTGGCAATATACATGGTCTAGCTAGCATAATACTCATGTTTAAAGTTTCCGAACAAAATAATTTACACCTTATACCAAGCAAAGTACAACAGAATAAATACAATATAAACGCTACTATTCATGGTTTTTGTAGCTGCACATACCAAGCAAAGTACAATAGAATACAACATAACTCATTTTGTCCTGAAATTTTAAACATGAATATTATGCTAGACTATAAGTATTTTTAATTATTATTTTTGCTTAAATAGGTGCGCGTAAAGCGTTAGACCCATGACCCAAAAATCCACAGCGGTTATCAAACATTCATAGCCATAGAGTGGAATCTTCCAATATTAGAAAAGGCAGCCTTTCATCCGCATTATCTACAGCAGTCTCTTCCAATGCTCGAGCAGAAGTCTTCTAAATCCCGACAAGGGACTTGGCACCAAATTATGGTCCTCAGTTTTTGAAACAATAAAAATCGCTATCTAAAGTTCTGGCAGAAAAGGATGCATAAATGTCATCGTCGTATATCATTTTCGGTGGCCAACAGAACGTCTTAACTCAGGCACTCATCAATTGTGATTTCCTCTATCACCACTGCCGGCCAGCCGGTGACTGACTTATAAAATAGCGTATAATTGATATAAGATCGACCGTGTTCTTGAATGGTGACTTTGCAACAACTGGTTTGATTATTTTTTGAAATGAAGGTAGATTGCGATCTTGTTTAGATCATTACTTATCTAAACGCTCTCATATTTTTTATAGAGAAAATACCTTGTATATTTTAAAACAGGCCAAAACTTACTTTGCAACTACTTGTTTGATTAGAGCATGTACAGCCGGGCGCCCTAAACACGCCTCAAACGCCCGGGCGACCCATCCGGTCACTGATCGGTCACTAAATTTGTCCCAGCCGGGCACCTCAAATCGGCCTGAAACGTCCGGACTGACCGGTACCCTTCATATCCAGCCTAAATATGAGGCGGATATGGAGAGCTCGGGCGTGCCCATGAGCGCCGACCCCACTGCAGGTCGTAGTGGTCCCACCTGTAGCGACTGAAACTCCATCCTCTCTCATCGGTGCACGCAAATTTTAGTCCCACATCGCCGGGCGAAGCGAACGCCGACCGGCATAAATAGCCATGTCGGTGCATGGCGGCAAGCTTCTCTGTTGTTGTGTAGGTCTATCAATTATCGTTGCATGAGCGAGATAACTTGACACTAGACTGCATTTCATTAACTGATGATTGTTCGTCGAGTGTCAAGTTCGTTTCGTTCACGTACGTGGATACCCCTACCACAGTGACAGTAGATTTTTTTTTATTTTGATCATCTATTTTTTTCAATAAATTATGATTTATAAAAAGCAGTATGGACATGAATGTTTTGCTAGTAAAAGAGATAGACCCTGACTATAAATCTTCTATGTGATACAAAGAAAATTCGTAATAACAATGTATCCACTTTACAAAGGATCCATTGATGTCAGAAGTTTATTGCTTCTGCATGACCCGGCTATTTGAGCCGGTGGACTAGCTCGTCACGCGGCAAGGTGGGGCTAATACTGGTGAGAGTACAAGCAATTTTTGGTGTGTTTTGTCAGCCCAGCTGACCCGGGACAGACGGGATGATCGTCGTGCAGTGTGCTGCATGTAATAGGTATTTCGAAAATATGATATGTGGTTACAAATGATAAATTTTGAGGTCCGCCCAGTCATTATCCGCGGCCATGTTTGGACGCGTTCGCGAATGTTTGAGAGCTTAAATTTACAACCTGCAGTTGTAGATGCTCTTAGGTCTTATGGTATTGTCCAGTCATGTATGAAAACTTCGGTATTGATTATATACTTTATTTTGCGTGGTCTGCGAACACTCCTACATTTCAACAAAAATGTACCAGAAAAGAGAGCAAAAAAGAGTGTACAAAAATGCGATACGGCATCAACTACCCCATGGCTCAAAACCTCAAAGTACATGCTTGATTAGTTCTTACTATCACACCGTTAGGTACCTACCTTGTCATCTTAGAAATACTGGCACATGCACAAGATGACGTATCGGAAAAGAGGGAAGTAAGGGCAATTTCAACGCGGTTCGTCAAAATGGACACCATCAAGTGTTCACGGTGAACGTGTCCGTCGACGGGAATAGGAGCGAAATCTATTCAACCGGATATCAAATGTTCACCCTTGTTCTAGCCTTCTTTATTTTTATTTTTATTTTTAGAAAAGGAGGATTACCCCGGGCCTCTTCATTTGAATGATGCATGTAGCCATTTTATTAATTATTTTTAAAGATCTTATAAATCATTACATCAATAAGACTGAAGCCACCATCTTGGCGACACCTGTCGCTATTCCTATCCGCTTGATGCGGGGGGCGAATGTCCAAGCCTAATACCAAAAAGACATCACGCCAAAGCCTAACATCTAATGCCAGTTGTCCCATCTGAGCCATTTATCGAGAATGGGTCACACACCGGTCGGCCACACTCACCGAGGCTACCGCAGTCGTCATCAACCTAACCGTCTTCATAGCAGGTACCGACGCAAAGACATTGCCAAGTCAGCTGTCGACGCCACGATGGCGCCAGACAACGCCACCGTCCTACGCTCGTCCATCCAGGTGCATCTGTCGTCGATACCCAGCTGCACCATGCCGCCAATACTCGTCGTCATCGACGCGGCAGAAACAACGCCACACCATCTGCCAACCTCCACACCATTGATTGCTCTGGCTATAGCGACCGAAAAGCTCCTGTCTGCTAGGACTACGTCGGTATTTCCCCAAAGAGGAAGGAATGATGCAGCATAGCGACGGTAGGAATTTCCCTCAGTGGAGAAACCGAGGTTATCGAACCAGTAGGAGAACAAAGCAACACAACGTAAACAACACTTGCACATAGATAAGAACACCTCGCAACCCGACGTGTCAAAGGGGTTGTCAATCCCTTTCGGATAACGATGCCAAAGATTGAAATAATAGATCATAAATAAAATAAAGTGCAACAAGGTATTTTTGTATTTTTGATTTAATAGATCTGAATAAAAATGTAAAGGACAAGTAGATCGTAAGCAAATATATGAGAAAGAAGACCCGGGGGCCGTAGGTTTCACTAGTGGCTTCTCTCGAGAAAGATAGCAAATGGTGGGTAAACATATTGCTGTTGGGCAATTGATAGAACCTCAAATAATTATGACGATATCCAGCCAACGATCATTACATAGGCATCACGTCCAAGATTAGTAGACCGACTCCTGCCTGCATCTACTACTATTACTCCACACATCGAACGCTATTCAACATGCATCTAGTGTATTAAGTTCATGGAAAAACGGAGTAATGCAATAAGAACGATGACATGATGTAGACAAGATCCGTTTATCTATATGGCGATAGATATATATCTCGTATTTTTATCCTTAGTAGCAATGATACATACGTGTCGGTTCCCTTTCTGTCACTGGGATCAAGCACCGTAAGATTGAACCCATTACCGGGCACCTCTTCCCATTGCAAGATAAATAGATCGAGTTGGCCAGACAAAACCCAAATATCGGATAAGAAATACGATGCTATAAGAGATCACGCATAAAAGAGATCAAAGAAACTCAAATACTTTTATGGATATAAAAACATAGATCTGATCATAAACTCAAAGTTCATCGATCCCAACAAACACACCGCAAAAGAGTTACATCATATGGATCTCTAAGAGACCATTGTATTGAGAATCAAGAGAGAGAGAGAGAGAGAGAGAGAGATGAAGCCATCTAGCTACTAACTACGGACCAGAAGGTCTACAAAGAACTACTCACGCATCATCGGAGAGGCACCAATGGAAGTAGTGAACCCCTGTGTGATGGTATTTAGAATGGATCTGGTGTTTCTAGACTCTACGGTGGCTAGATGAATATTTCATTGACTCCCTAGGGTTTTGCGAATATTTGGGTATTTATAGAGCAAAGAGGTTGTCCGGGGGGCACTAGAGGTGGGCACAACCCACCAGGGCGCGCCAGGAGGCCCTGGTGGGTTGTGCCCCCCTTGGGGCACCCCCCAGGTGCAATCAGGGCCCATCTGCTTCCTTTTGGCCCATAAAAAATCATTGTAAAGTTTTGTGACATTTGGACTCCGTTTGATATTGATTCCCTGTGATGTAAAAAACATGGAAAAACAAGAACTGGCACTGGCACTGGGCACTATGTCAATAGGTTAGTACCAAAAAATGATATAAAATAATTATAAAACAACATGGAACAATAAAAAATTATAGATACATTGGAGACGTACCAACATCCCCAAGCTTAACTCATACTCGTCCTTGAGTAGGTAATTGATCAAAACAGAATTTTTGATGTGGAGTGTTGTTCATCAAGTCATATCATATTATTTTTCTTTATATCATGGACATTTGGACTTTTTTGTGATTCAAATCAATAGTCTAGTTTTGACATAATAATTTAGATACTCAAGCATATCAACAAGCAACCATGTCTTTCAAAATATCAACGCTAAAATAAGTTATTCCTAGCCCTTCATGCTCAAACATTGATCCATTCATGAAACACTCTCGAATAATAACTACACCCAATACTTGAGCACGATCATATTGCCTCCTAGTTAGTGCTTTTTATGAGAGAAGACAGAGACTCAAATTTCCAAATAAAAATTGCATAATGTAAAAGAAAGTCCCTTCGCATGGGAAGTAGGGATTTGTAGAGGTGCCAGAGCTCAAGGCGAAAAATTTGAGATAAAAATATTTTGGGAGGTGTATCCATCCCACCAACGAAAACGACTTAGAGTTCTGAACACTTTCCATGCTATATATGCCATAGGCAGTTGCAAAACAGAAAATAAAGTTTATTCCTTTTCGACCATAACTTTCACTTTCCATGGCTAACCGTATCCACGGGTGCCCTCCATACCAACACTTTCCAAGGAATTTATTATTTGACAACATAAAGTAAATTTTTTTGCATTTCGGGACTGGGCATCCTTAATACCTTTGCCTTACTCTCGTGCAATGACAAGTGAATAAACACTCATCTTGAGAATAACACATCTAGCATGGAAAATATTAGCCAGCCCTCACCGCTCCGCAAGCGAAACAAACACACAAAAGTGAAGTTTATTTTGAAAATTAGAGATGGCACATGCAAATTTGCTTAGGACAGCAAAAGAATACCGCATATAGGTAGATATAGTGGACTCATGTGGCAAAACTGGTTTAAAGGATTTTGGATGCACAAGTAGAAGTCATACTTAGTGCAAAATGAAGGCTAGCAAAAGATTGGGAAGCGACCAACCAAGAAACGGATAATATCATAAGCAAGCATTAAGCATAATTAACACTGAATAATGTACCACAAGTAGGATATACTTTTCATTGCATGACTATTGACTTTCGTGCATGCATAGGGAATCAGAAACCTTAACACCAATATTCCTACTAAAGCATAATTACTCATCAACATAGCTCACATATCACATCAGCATATCTCAAAACTATTACTAAGCATCAAGTTTATTTTGTCCAATGATCTTCATGACAATTTCTTTACTTTATCCTTCTTGGATATCTATCACTTTGGGACTAATTTTCATGAGTTGCTTTTTATAACCTCAACCAAATATAAGTGAAGATCCTAAGCATAACAAATTTATCTTTCTCTCAAAATAATTTAAGTGAGGCAAGAGAGAATTTCTTCAAAATTTCAATAACTCCCAAACAAAACTAAGTGAAGCAAGGGAGCATTTCTTCAAAAATAACAAAGCACACTCAAAAAGATATAAGTGAAGCACTAGAGCAAGTCCTAGCTCATAAAAGATTTAAGTGAAGCATAAAGAGCAATTCTAACAAGTCATTACATAATTTTGGCTCTCTCAAATAGGTGTGTCCAGCAAGGATTGGTAACTTAAAACACAAAATAAAACAAGCAAAACACATATCATGTGACGAATAAAAACCTAGTCTCGAGTAAAATACCGATAGTTGTTGGAAGAAATCGGGGATGCCACTTGGGGGCATCCCCAAGCTTAGTTGGTTGCTCATTCTTGAATAATATCCTGGGATGCCGGGGAATCCCTAAGCTTAGGCTCTTACATCCTTCCTTCATCCATCGTAAGATAACCCAAAACTTGAAAACTTCAATCACACAAAACTCAAGAAAGTCTTCATGAGATCCGTTAGTATAAGAATAATAAACCACTACTATAAGTGTTGTATCAAACCAATTCATATATTTTTGTATTATATCTACTGTATTCCAACTTTTCTATGGCAAAAACACATCAAAGAAAACCATAGAGCCATCAAAATAAGCACACAAAAAAAATAGAATCTGTCAAAACAGAATAGTTTGTAGCAATCTGACTATTTCGAATACTTCTCTAACTCAAAAAACTCTGAAAAATTAGGACGACCTGAGAAATTTGTATATTGATCTACATCAATTGGAATGAGTATTTTATCGCTCTCTGGTAAAAGACGAAAATTAATTTCGTGAGTGCAAACTTTTCTGTTTTTTCAGCAAGATCAAACAACTATTGCCCAAGAAGATCCCAAAGGATTTAATTGGCACAAACACTAATTAAAACATAAAAAACACAATCATAACAGTAGCATAATTGTGCTAACACTCAAAAACAGAAAGCAAAAAGCAAAAATAAATTTATTCATTGGGTTGCCTCCCAACAAGCGCTATAGTTTTACGCCCTTAGCTAGGCATAAAACATGGATCTAAATTTTGTCATCTTTGGTTTGAGATCCATAAGATACCCTCATGATTGATTCATAAGGTGGATTAATTCTAGTTCTAGGAATGTTTTCCATACCCTTCCTCAAAGGAAATTGGAATTTAATATTGCCTTCTTTCATATCAATCACGACACCAATAGTGCGTAAAAACGATCTACCAAGAATAATTGGACAAGACGGATTGCAATCAATATCAAGAACAACAAAATCTATGGGCACATAATTTCTATTTGCAATAATAAGAACGTCAATAATCCTTTCCAAAAAGATTCAAGGAACATTCTTCAAGATTGGTAAGATCAAGCACATCACATAAAGATTTCAAAATTGTAGAAACACTAGCACCCAAGTCACACAAAGCAAAACACTGATAATTTTTAATCTTGACTTTGATAGTAGGTTCCCATTCATCATACAATTTTCTAGGAATTGGAACTTCTAATTCCAATTTTTCTTCAAAAGCTTTCATCATAGCATCAACAATCACTACAAAAAAAAAGATATATCCGTGACATTTTGGGCCAAACGAAAATAAATTTTGTCATACTTATGACACTTCTATGACGATAATTGTGACAAAACCCGGTATCATCATATCTGTGGTGGGGTCCTACTTCTATGCCAAAAAATCATGAAAGAAAATGGGCTTTTCATACTGGGCGGGCCGGAGACGCAGCTGCATGACATTCTTTGGGCCATCCATGACGAAAAAAACCATGGTAGAAGCGAGGGAACGGAAAATATCGGGGAGTTCCCGGTTACGATAGGTGGTCGGGGGCCGAGCGATGCACGTTCCTCTCGTACACGTATGCGCGTGGGTGCGAGGCATTGGCTCTAACTGAACCCGAGTGAGGCGTTGGGCTCTAACTGAACCCGAGCGATTGCATTGCAGGCTACGTGTTACACTGAACCCGATCGATCCATCCCTTGCTGTTAACTGAACCCGAGTGATTCCTTCGCTACTACAGCTAACTGAAGTTGATCGATGCTGCCTCTGGATGAACAATGAGCATTGTTGGTGGGTTTGAATGAACAGTTCCCGGTGGGGGTTGGATGAATAGGAACCCGTGGTAGTAGAGGCCGCTGCGCTGGATAAACAGTACCCCGATCGATCGAGCCGACGGATGAACAGGACCCTGTGGAGGGCTGGATGAACAGGACCCCATGGAGGGCTGGTTGAATAGTAGCCGGTGGAGGGCTGGTTGAATAGTAGCCGGTGGAGGGCTGGATGAACAGTAGCCCGTGGAGGGGTGGTTGAACAGGACCCCGTGGAGAGGGCTGGTTGAACAGTAGCCGATGGAGGCTGGATGAACAGGAGCCCGTGGATGAATAGTCGCAGGTGGAGGCTGGAGGGGGTCGATGGTGAATGAACAGTAGCCCGTGCAGGCTCGAGGAGGTCTACGGTGGAGATAAACAGTATCCCGTGGAGTCCCATTTTGCGTATGCCACATCCCTCCTGATGAACAGGACCCCCGTTTCGATCGTAGTGCTCCAACACAAGTCTGTTTCCTCCGTTTTGTGGTACGCCACACCCCTCCCGGTCAACAGGACCCCGTTTCGACCGTAGGAGCTCAAACAGAAGTCCGTTTCCTTTGTTTTGCGGTACGCCGGACCCCTTCCGGTGAACAGGATCCCGTTTCCACCATGGCCGGTCGAACACAAGGTCGTTTCCTCTGTTCTATGGTACGCCATGCCTCGTTTCCATCGCCTATTCCGTCCAAGCCAGTTGGCTCCCAATGTACAGCACGCGTTCCGTTGCCTCCCGATGAACACGACGCGTTCCGGTACCTCCCCATGAAAACGACGACGATGCAGTTTCTCCGTTCTGACCCAGCCACAGCAATGTACACGAGTCATGGCCGTACGTATGCGCGAGTAGGTGTTCGAGACCTGCCCGTATATACGTACGTGGCCGTATTTACTTTCTTGCACCCTGGCCGCTGTACGTACTCCCTCCGTCCTTCAAAGAGTGTACTTCCAACTTTCTTGGAAAGTCAATTTTTTTACGTTTGACTGTATTTATACAATAATACACCAATATTTATGTCGCCAAATTAGTAGCATTTGATTCATGATATAATATATTTTCATCATATACCTATTTGGTTTCACAAACATTGATATATTTTTGCACAAACTCGGTCAAACTTTTAAATAGTTT
Organism: Triticum aestivum; assembly: GCF_018294505.1. NCBI lineage: Eukaryota > Viridiplantae > Streptophyta > Magnoliopsida > Poales > Poaceae > Triticum > Triticum aestivum. The sequence goes on along the minus strand of NC_057809.1, from coordinate 530,063,981 downwards.
TACTCTCCAACAAAGTTGGAAGTACACTCTTTCAAGGACGAAGGGAGTACTAGTACATGCTCTGTGCGTGCCTCTACTACCACACATGCGCACCTCTACTACCACACATGCGTGCCTCTACACCGAGCAGTATGTCCGCACACGTTCACGACCAGAATGACAACGCTACATACGCTTCGACCGGGTGGGTCCCGACTATCAGGCACTTCCTTACGTGCGAAGATGTAGCTGGTGGGTCCTAGCAGTTAGGGGGAGAAAACATTATTTTTTAGGGTAAAAAGGATGTAGTTGCATGCATGCGTCCATGGGTGTGGTGCGTCCCCATTGTCAGCCTCTCACATACAGTCATCTTTCGATGACTCTCGGTTGTTGACCATGTTGACCACACCGTGCCGAGCACACCAAGGCCGGTTCCTAAACTTCTTTAGTACCGGAAGGTCATCCATTATATGTTGAGACGGCAATTCAGGCACCGACTCATGATGCTCAAACCCTGAGGAGGCGCCAGTATAGACATACTGTTCAGCAGCGCCATCGTCATCCTCATCCTCATCCATGGCGACGTCATCAGCGACTAATGGAGCCTCCTCCTTACACCGTCCGCTATCACCCAACCCGACACCCGACGATAATTGGGTAGGTGGGGTGTTGATGTTCATACCTTGCTGAGGCTGCATGCTCGTGGGTGTGCTCCCGGCCGCCTCCAGACGAAGCAGACTCTTTGGCCACAACAGGACCCACCCAGCATTGCAACAATCACCAAGCCACCGCGGTGTCTCGTCGTCATCCCCCAGTAGTACTGGAGGAGGCAAATTCTCGTGGCCCGGTTTCACACTGGCCACGGAAACCTTGAAGACGTTCGGGGGGATCGGCCGGCTGTGGAACAATGGTTCCTTCGGCTCCATTATCGTCGCCTTCCCCACGTCCACCTTCTGGTCGCCGATGGTGGACAATATGGTGCACGGGGTTTCGTGGGCCTGCAAAGAAAAGTCTGCGACGTGAGACATCTGAAAGGAAACGAAAACGGGAGATTATACATTTATATTGAAGGGGGCCGGTGTGACAGATAGCGTGAGGGCGTCGAGCTCAGCCAAAGACGAAGAACCGCCTAGCACGTCCGGTGCGGGAGCCGGTGCGGGAGCAGGTGCGGGAGCAGGTGCAGCTGTAGGTGCTGGTGCAACGCTAGTCGAGCTGCTCCCCGCCAAGAAGTCAGCAAGGGGAAAGTCCGCTGCATCTTTTTTTGGATTTTGCCTGGTCCAATTGAAAACGGCCGGAACCAAGGTAGTAGAAATATCTAAAGCCAGCTGTTTTGCGGCAGCTACCGCTGTTGCGACTGTCTCAGTTGATTTCTTCTCAACCGCAATCTCAACCCTCTTGTCGATGTTTTCTTCATTTAACCTCCGTCTTTCCTTTCTCTCCTCCGTGGTTTCACGGTAGTACTTCTTCCACGTGGCGCCGTCTTCGACACCGTGCACGCGTCCATACGACGATCGAGTATCCACCGGTTGTTGTTTCAATATGTTCAATGCCCGGTTGAATGGAGTGTCCCACTTGGGCCTCGCCAATGCCTCAGACGGCGAGTCGCTTTCGGCCGCAATCCTGTGCTGCTCTCTCTGCAAAAGGCACAACGATCGTTTACAAATATGACTAACGTGTGCAGTCGAATTGATCAGAAACTAAAATTACCAGCAGTCTCATGAACTCCGTAATGACCGGTGTTTTCTCGTAAACCTTTTTCACTGGGTCCCAACGGTGCCGGGCCCTGAGGACGTCACGCTCCTGCGGGACGGTGAACTCCGCCAAGGGGTCTGGGATGCCCAGACTCGCGGCTTCCGCGTCCTCCTTGGCCCATTTGGACCTCTTTCCGCCGTAACCATGGCTTCCGAGGTGGTGGCTCCCAATGTTCCTCTCTTGAAGCCCCTTCATGTACTTAGACTTTTTTTGGCATCTTCGGCCTCGCAAGCCTCCTTGAATATTTGAAACTGCTCTTCCGTGATTGTCGGGTTATCCTTTACAATCTCGGAGTAGGGTTCCTTCTTGTCGATGATCCTTGCTTTCACTCGATTTTTCCAGGCGGCCAACGCGTACTTAAACTTGGTCTTGGCATGTTTGTTTATCTTCTTCATTGCCGGGTCCTCATCTGGATCTTTATAATCCTTCTCATTCCGACCCGGGAACAAGAATATCTGGTGAAACTTCTTTAGGAGGGAGCTCCTCATATTTTCTATCTTCTGTAGTTTCTCATCGTTGATGGTGGCGGTTGTCCGTACGATGCAGCCTATTTGATTGCCGTAGCATCGACGCGCTTCCTCGGGCGCCGTTGGCTCAAAATTGCCGTCGTCCACCTCCGTGACCACCACTCTAATAGTCCTGAGTTTGTTAGGAATCCGTTTCCTCTTTGCTTTTGGTTCTACACCGGCTCCGCTCCCCGAGGCAGCGCCGGTCTCGATGCCTGTCTGAGTCTGAGCGCCGGTCTCAGTCTCAGCACCGGTCTGCGTGTCGGTCTCAATCCCCGATGCCACCGGTGGGCCCAGCAATAACATCGGTTGATCATCGGTAAGGCTAAAAAATTCATCTGCCACCCGGTAGGCGTCGTCGCAATCACCAGAACCCTGTCCTTCATCGTTGCTAGCCATGTTTCCTATGATTAAATCTAGTCAATTAATTCTAGACCTAATAAAATGAATAATGACATAAAAAAAGGCCTATTGTTTTGCAGGAACGTTGACTCCTTCCTGGTGCGGTAAATTCACGGAAAATTTCGGCATGACCTTTGCTAAAAAGTGGACAAATCGAGAACCTGAAATTTACCAGAACGGAAATGAATCAACATTCCCGCAAAATATATATAGGCCACTCAGCTTCATTGAAACAACAAAGCCACTTGGGCACAAACAACATGACCACTTCAATGAAAAGATATAATCAACAATAAAAGTCTAGGAAGGGATCATCTTTAAAATAAAACTTGCCTAAATAACCTAGATAATTAACCTAATCAAACTAGTTAACCTGACTAGTTCTCTGTCAAAGCCCTAACTAAATTTTTGCACTAACCTAGGTAATTAACCTAATTAAACTAGTTAACCTAATTACTTCTCTCTCAAAGCCCTAACTAAGTTTTTTCCCTAACCTAGATAATTAACATAATTAAACTAGCTAACCTATGCATGAGAGAGAGAGAGGAGGGGTGGGGGCTTACAGAGGATGGCTCCGGTGGTGGCGAGGGAGGCAGTGGTGGCGAGGGAGGCAGGGGCGTCTCCGGTGACGGCGAGGGAGGCAGTTCTGGCGAGGGAGGATCCGGTGGCGTCGACGGCGGCTCCGGTAGCATTGATGAGGCCGTGCGGCTCCGTGGCGTTGGGGGCGGCTCCGATGGCGTCGACGGCGCACGGCTCTGGTGGCTCTAGGGGCGTCGACGTCGGCAGGAGACGGCGGCGAAGTGGGGCGACGACGAATCGGGGAGACGGCGGCTGGGTGGGTCGAGAGATTTGGGGGGCAAGTGGTGGCCGGGGGGGAAACGGTTTTTTGGTTAAGTCAAAACTAGCGGTAGCGCGTTTCGCAGAACGCGCTATAGCTAAGGTAGCTATAGCGCTTTTTCCAAAACGCGCTACTGCTATACATATGTAAGTTTCTCTCTTTTTTTATTTCCTTTTCCGTTTCTATAGCGGGGGTCCTCGAAACGCGCTGCAGCTGCGTTAGCTACAGCGCCTCTTACTAACAGACGCTACAGCTAAGCCTTTCTCTATTTTATCGCTTTTTCATTTATTTTGCTTTACATTTTATTTTTTCTTTCTCCTTTTTCTGTTTCTTTCATTTTCATTTACATTTCTATTTGTTTTTCATTTTATTTTATTTCCATTAGCAGTAGCGCTATTACAGGGAAACATGCTGCTACTCATGCCCTAGCGGTAGCGCGCTTCCTGCAAGGCCGCTACTGCTATGCGTAGCCCATCGTTCCAGCAATGGGAATATTAGTAGTAGCGCTTTTACGGGCACGCGCGCTACTGCTAGAATCGTATCTGCAGCACGGTTTATTCTGAACCGCTACTGCTATCTAGCACTAGCACCCATTTTTAACCTGCGCTGTTACTAAATTTCTGTGTATAAGGTTTTCCCTAGTAGTGGACGACGGTGAGGCCCCAGACTGGAACGACCCGGAGATGGGGAAGACACGTCAATGGAGTCGTAGATGGAGAGGAGTGGGAAACTTGACTTGTTCGGGCGCGCGGCAGCACTACCGCGGTGCCGCCCATGGGAGACAGGAGCAAGAACAGAGGTTGAAGAAGGAGCACAGCTGTTGGATTAACATTCAATGGTCCAGCTGCTAGAATCATTTGTTGATTAAGTTGACAAAGCCATGCGTACACGTCCGCTTAGTAGGCCCACAAGTCAGCCACCAAATCTGACGGGTCCCAGCTGTCAATGGGAGGAATAATTTTTTCACATAACAGGAGGCACTTCCTTCCATGCGAAGATACAGCCGGTGGGTCCCAGCTGTCAGGGGGAGGAAACATTTTTTCCACCTTAATAAGGAGGAACTTTCCTTGCGTGCGACCGTGGACATCGTGGGTTCCAGCCATCAGGCTCTCCACGTACAGTCCTCTTCCAATGACTCTTGTTTGTTGACCACACCGCACCGAGCGCAGCAAGGCGGTGGACGACGGCGAGGCCCTAGACGGGAACGACCCGGAGATCAGAAGACGCGGCAGTGGAGTCGCAGATTGAGACGAGGAGAGGGGTTATAACTGGTTCTGGTGCGGCATGGGGCTGCAGTCGGTGGAGAATAACAGGAGGTGTGGAGGGGTGGAGGGATAGCCTGGCCGGCGGTGGGGTTGCGCTTAGCAGCGATGCATGCTAAGTAGAGCCACTAGCCGCCGGAGGCCGGACCAGGCGGTCCCGGCGATGCTGGAGGAAGAAGATGAGAGAATGAAGGTGCATGTCGGCGGTTTGATATAAATCCAATGGCTGTGGATGTCATAATCATTTGTTGACCAAGTTGACAACGCCCTGCGTAGGCTTCGACCTATTGGCCCACATGTCAGCCTGCAAAAATGTGGCATATATTTAACCCATGTTTTATCCATTTGATGGGCTGGGTGAACAAATAATTTCGCGTCAATGCGGCCCATTTATATTTTCTAAGAAATTCCAGCCCATTTGCACTTTCTTGAAATACACGAATTAGCTGGGCTCGTTCTATATATAATGTTAGGTTAGAAGGAGCAATTAATATCAAAAAATAAACCGAAGTGACACATTTTTTATATATTAAATTAAAAAATTAGCGAGTTATTGCTCAAAATAAAAATAAGAGCATTATTATTACATTGGTTCTTAAAATCTTCGCAAGCTTGTGTATGCAATCACCAGGATTTCCCTCCTTGTGAGTCAAAAACAACCAGGATTTTCCTTCCCAAATTCTATTAAACATTTACTTTTATAAGTTAATAACACATGGGATGTTTTTATAATGTATATATAAGTCTCTGTAAAATATACGATAATAGTAATAATATAAATATATATAATGTGGTTAGAAGGGAAAACATAAATTGGAGACAACATTATTATTCTTATATATAGATAAATAGAACAGAGATCTGCGTTTTATTAAGAAAAATACATTGGGTTGCTGATCTTTAAGAAAAAGCCCATAGGCCGGTATGGATCTCAAAAAATAAGTTGAAACCACTGTCTCCGTATGTCATGTGCTACACATGTTAAAAAACAAAACCTAGGCCTAGCTGATACTTGTTCACCCTCTGGAAAAAAATGATACCAGCTAGATCCTCGAGCGAACTAGATTAAAGAGGGGGCCGGCAGCGCGACTGAAGAAGCACATCAGGAGCAATTTTTTTTCTTCAATGGATGGCTCTCGATGGCATTTTTTTACTTGCCTCTGGACTATACAACTTGTATTTTTAGCTTCCTAATCCATGGTGGACCAACAACCCATTTGCTGGGAGGGCCAACCTACAGAAACCAGCACTCGATTTTTCATGAAACCCCAAAAACAATACAACACTATGTTTGTTTTGAGGCGGGAAACATTACGGCAGGGGTTGAGCGGGGGACAGGGGAAGACAGAGCAAAAGATTAAAAAAGCTGATGCGTCGTTGCTACCCTAACAAAGTGGGTGCAATTCTTCTCAAGAAGAAGGTGTGCCGTTGACACCCACATGTCGCAAATCCCACAGTAGGTATACTAACAAGTTCACGCACAAGTACAACAAGAAAGGTAAACATTCGTATTAAACTCAGGTTCACAAGACATGTTCATATTCATAGCCAACATTCACAATCAACAACTCAAAAGATTCACATATACATAAGTTCAGCATGTCTATGCATCCAAATGATTGATAGATCACACAACAATATTCATAGATAATTCATAATATGATTCAGATATACACATGTTCAGTATGTTTATGCATCCAAATGATTGAGATCACAACCAATATCATCCGTGGACGAACTTTAATTACCTAGGTTACAGACTAGTAAATGTTGTTCAGTCGGAGGTACTTCTTGCTAAAATTAATGCTTGTACGAGTAAACTTTGGAGTACATAAGAGGCAACACAGACAATCTGAACTTTGCTTGTAGGTTTATCCCCAAATAGTGGCCTCGTGCCGAGGGAGGTTTGAGCAACTTGGCCACTAATTTCATCCAACTAGTTTACTGGCTCATCTTGGTCCTGTAGCTTGCCAAAATTCTACATTGCAGACAAGAAAGGAGGCGGTTGAGAAAATGAACCACCCAAATTTTTTGTGCAGTTCAGCTAAAATGGAGCATCCCTGGCGTGCAGACTGATTAAGTGCCAGATGAATATACTCGTCAACCAACTTGTCTGGAATCTTTAGACTCCATTCCATACAGTTCGCTACCATATGTGCAGATAACCAAAAGGCACAAGTTGGGACCAAAGACTGGACTGCGTTTTTCTGGGCTATGCGCCAAGCAATATTCTCCTAATACTTGAGAGTTTGACAATTGGTTGACGCCAGTTGATACTCAAATGAATATAGGCACTTCTTCTTGTCAACATCGATGCTTGTCTGAGTGAACTTTGGAGTACATAGCAACAACATAAGTACCTGTCCATCTGATCTTTTTGTGCAGTTCTACTGAAATCATCCAATCTAATGATTTTCCTGTGAGTTCAGGCTCCAAGTTACTCCTTTATGAAATCGGCAAACAGTAGCACAATATCGAATTACCAATACATATGACAAGCACAATAATCAGGATAAAGACCAGTACCAACCTATGTGAGGTAGCATATCAATTACTATTTCCTTTGACTAGAAGCCAAGATAAGCCAAGCGACTGACAGCAAAGGAAGAATACAAGCCCAGATTAGCGACTGACAGGAAAGGAAGGAAGCTGTTGAGGAAATGAAGCACCCAAAGTTTTTGTGAAGTTCCACCAAAATCGAGCATCCCTGTTGGCACATATATTGAGAGAGTGAGATTATTGTAATAGTGGGACTAGTTGATGAAACATACACTAAAAAATAGAAGCACCCTCATTATATTAATGGGTAAAGTTAGCAACATAGTAGTCTTGCTTAAAGAGAGGTATTTGTTTATTTAATCAGTGCCAATTAGCTCAACACTCAAAGCATTGCCATGTATCATAGGTTGCAAAACTTTAACGTGCAAACATAACGGAGTTTCTCATGACAGTAGCACGATACAAATAGAGACGATAGCAAACTAATATGGATGAATTCCTTAGGCCGGTACAAACCTGAGGAAAAAATATTATTCATGTAGTCCCATAAGAGATGATAAAGCACTCACTGGAATCACTCAATAGTGTATATTTTTGTGCACTTCAAATGTATGGTTGAAATCACTCTTGTTTACCAATGCTGAGATTATATTGAAAGATTATCAAGAACTTCCAGCAGAGTTAAAGCACTGGCTGGGATACAATTCATTGTATTGTCTTGTGTAGTTCCACTAAAAATGTATGACTGGCACAACAAGATCCCTGCTTGCACAAGTAGGAACAAGGTGAAACCATCATTAGCTTGGTGAGAAAGGATAGAAAGACATTAGCATATTACTCTAACAGTAGCATCAAATTCATGATGGACAATACGCAAAACATTGCCTCATTAAACCAATGGCAATAAATTGACATCCAAAACAATAGCACTATTATGTCATGACACTAATAATATTCCCTCCCTGCTCCACCACATGATTCACCTCTGTAGACAAACATACACATGTACATGATTCAGCATAAGGTGTTACTAAAGATTTGTTTAACTCCGACAGGAAAATTAGGCAGCAATAAATTAGTGCTACTTAAGGACTCCTAATTAATTAAGTGACCTTGCAGCAGAGTGATACATCTCCAACGTATCTATAATTTTTTATTGCTCCATTCTATTATATTATCTATTTTGCATGTTAATGGGCTTATTTTTACACTTTTATATTATTTTTGGGACTAACCTATTAACCGAAGGCGCAATCCAAATTGCTGTTTTTTGGCCTATTTTAGAGTTTCACCGAAAAGGAATATCAAACGGAGTCCAAATGGAATGAAACCTTCAGGAGCGTTACTTTTGGAACAAACATGATCCAGGAGACTTGGAGTGGACGTCAAGAAACAATCAAGGAGGCCACGAGGCAGGGGGCGTGCCCTCCACCCTCATGGGCCCCTCGTTGCTCCATCGACCTACTTCTTCCTCCTATATATATCCATATACCCCGCAAACATCCAGGAGCACCACGAAACCCTATTTCCACCGCCGCAACCTACTCTACCCAAGAGATCCCATCTTGGGGCCTTTTCCGGAGCTCTGCCGGAGGGCGCATTGATCACAGAGGGCCTCTACATCAACTCCATGGCCCCTCCGATGATGTGTGAGTAGTTTACTTCAGACCTTCGGGTCTATAGCTAGTAGCTAGATGGCTTCTTCTCTCTCTTTGGATCTCAATACAAAGTTCTCCTTGATTCTCTTGGAGATCTATTCGATGTAATCTTCTTTTGCAGTGTGTTTGTCGAGATGCGATGAATTGTGGGTTTATGATCAAGTCTATCTATGAACAATATTTGAATATTCTCTGAATTCTTTTATGTATGATTGTTTATCTTTGCAAGTCTCTTCGAATTATCAGTTTGGTTTGGCCTACTAGATTGATCTTTCTTGCAATGGGAGAACTGCTTAGCTTTGGTTTCAATCTTGCGGTGCACGATCCCAGTGACAGAAAGGGAAACGACACGAATGGTATTGTTGCCATCAAGGATAAAAAGAAGGGTTTTACATCATATTGCATGAGTTTATCCCTCTACATCATGTCATCTTGCTTAAGGCGTTACTCTGTTCTTATGAACTTAATACTCTAGATGCATGTTGGATAGTGGTCGATGTGTGGAGTAATAGTAGTAGATGCAGAATCGTTTCGGTCTACTTGTCACGGACGTGATGCCTATATACATGATCATGCCTAGATATTCTCATGATTGCTCGCTTTTCTATCAATTGCTCGACAGTAATTTGTTCACCCATCGTAATACTTATGCTATTAGAGAAGCCACTAGTGGAACCTATGGCCCCCGGTCAATTCTCCATCATATAAGTTTCCTTCTACTTTATTTTGAAATCTTTACTTTCAATCTATATCATAAAAATACCAAAAATATTTATCTTATTATTGTCATATCTATCGGATCTCACTCTTGCAAGTGGCCGTGAAGGGATTGACAACCCCTTTATCGCGTTGGTTGCGAGGTTCTTATTTGTGTGTGTAGGTACGAGGTGGCTCACGCGTGGTCTCCTACTGGATTCATACCTTGGTTCTCAAAAACTGAGGGAAATACTTAGGCTGCTTTATTGCATCACCCTTTCCTCTTCAAGGGAAAACCAACACAGTGCTTAAGAGGTAGAAAGAAGGATTTCTGGGGCCGTTGCCGGGGAGATCTACGGCAAGTCAAGACATACCAAGTACCCATCACAACTCTTATCCTTCGCATTACATTATTTGCCATTTGCCTCTCGTTTTCCTCTCCCCCACTTCACCCTTGCCGTTTTATTCGCCCTTTTTCCGTTCACCTTCTTCCCGTATGCACCTTTGTTTGTGTTTCCATGTGCCTTCTATTTGCTTGCATCTTTGCTTGCTAAAAATCTATTCATATGGATCCACTTAAAGTGTTCTACTTGGATCACCTTCGATCCTTATGCGCTCGTGCTGAAACCCCAACTAGCCTAGTTGATGGGAAATCTTTAGATGAGCATCCTCATTTTGTGCGTCACCGTTTGTCAGAAAAAGGGAGATTCTTATGGGATCAAATAAACAGATTGCTGTGTTATGCTTGGAATCTTTGTGAAATTTGTGATTTTACTTGTTGCTCTAAGAACCCTAAAAACACCTTCCCTACCTATGTGAGTTTAATGAAAATGAAATCTTATCTTCTTATGCAAAGGGTGTTTATAGTTACTACGATATCAAAAAAATTGAAGAATTTGTTGCTTTTAAGGGTACTTATGAAGTTGCTTCTTTGATTGAAAAGTATCATATTACTCTATACGAATCTGAATACCTTGACATACTTAAATATTGCTATGAAAACTATGCTCATAATGTCTACGTCAAAGAATTTATTGAAAGAATGACCGTTGCTTTGGAAGAAAATAGTTATATGCATGAATCTATAGATAATTATAATTCCGATGATTTGATTGAAATATCCCTTGATGAACATGATGCTTGCTATTCTTGTGGCCATGATGCCAATATTTATGAAGATGAATTTGCTATAGTTCCTTATGTTAAACATGAGATCGTTGCTATTGCACCCATACTTGATAGTTCCTTTGATGAAAAGCATGATTGCAATGATGTTATCATAAATTCTCTTAATGTCAATTGCTATGACTACTATTTGTTGCAATGATCATGATTGGGGTGATACTTCTTTTGATCTTGAAAATTTACTTAAGCCCCATGATGAATATGAGTTTTATAATGGTGTTTGCAATATTATTGAAAGTGGGTTTGGAATAGTGTCAACTTTAGATCCCACATATTTGGAGAACTTTCAATCTTATGAAGTTTTTGATAAAAGTGGGTTTGGAGAGGTCATGACTTTAGTTAATGTTAATCCCACTATTTTGGAAGAGTGTCAACTTTGCATACATCTAGATCTTGTTAAGAATATGTTTTGTGATAGCTATATTGTTGAATTTTCTTATGATCCTACATGTAATTATTATGATAGAGGAAAATATGGTTGTAGAAATTTTCATGTTACTGAAATGCCTCTCGTCATGTTGAGATTGCTATTGTTTCGTTTCGCTTCCTTGCATATGCTAGTTTTTGCTTGCCTTGATAATTTTTTTGTCTATAAGATGCCTATGAATAGGAAGTATGTTAGACTTAGATGTGTTTGTCATATGTTTCATGATGATCTATTTGTCTCAATTATTATCTTCCGTGTGAGCATCGTTGAAATATTATGCCTAGCTATGGGCGTTAAACGATAGCGCTTGTTGGGAGGCAACCCAATTTTATTTTTATTCTTTGCTTTTTGTTCCTGTTTAGTAATAAGTAATTTATATAGCCTCTGTTTTGGTTGTGTTTTTTGTGTTTAATTAGTGTCTGTGCCAAGTAGAATCATTGGGAAGACTTCGGGAAAGTCTTTTTGATCTTGCTGTAAAAAATAGAAACTTTAGCGCTCAGGAGAAGTGCTGCCATTTTTTATTGGAGAGTGCTATTTAGTAAATTATTTTTGAAGATGATTAATAGATAAATTACTCACGTCCAGAAATTTATTTTAGAATTTTTGGGGTTCCAGAAGTTTGCGTTAGTTACAGATTACTACAGGCTGTTCTATTTTCGACAGATTCTGTTTTTCGTGTGTTCTTTGCTTATTTTGATGAATCTATGGCTAGTAAAAGAGTTTATAAACAATAGAGAAGTTGGAATAAAATAGGTTTAACACCAATATAAATAAATAATGAGTTCATTATAGTACCTCGAAGTGGTGTTTTGTTTTCTTTCGTTAACAGAGCTCACGAATATTTTCTTTTAAGTTTTGTGTTGTGAAGTTTTCATGTTTTGGGTAAAGATTTGATGGATTATGGAACAAGGAGTGGAAAGCGACTAAGCTTGGGGATGCCCATGGCACCCCAAGGTAAAATAAAAGGACACCAAAGAGCCTAAGCTTGGCGATGCCCTGGAAGGCATCCCCTCTTTTCTCTTCGTTCATCGGTAACTTTACTTGGAGCTATATTTTTATTCGACACATGATATGTGTTTTGCTTGGAGAGTCTTGTATGATTTGAGTCTTTGGTTTTTTAGTTTACCACAATCATCCTTGCTGTACACACCTTTTGAGAGACATACACATGAATTGTAATTTATTAGAATACTCTATGTGCTTCACTTATATCTTTTGAGCTATATAATTTTTGCTCTAGTGCTTCACTTATATATTTTAGAGCACAGTGGTGGTTCTATTTTATTGAAATAATTGATTTCTCATACTTCACTTATATTATTTTGAGAGTCCTTTAGAACAACATGACAATTTGCTTTTAAGCATTATAAAAACTTCCATATAAGTGCATTGAATACTAAGAGAAGTTTGATACTTGATGATAGTTTTGAGATTTGGAGATGGTGACATTAGAGTCATGCTAGTTGAGTAGTTGTGAATTGGAGAAATACTTGTGTTGAAGTTTGTGATTCCCGTAGCATGCACGTATGGTGAACCATTATGTGATGAAGTCGGAGCATGATTTATTTATTGATTGCCTTCCTTATGAGTGGCGGTCGGGGACGAGCGATGGTCTTTTCCTACCAATCTATCCCCCTAGGAGCATGCGCGTAGTACATTGTTTTGATAACTACTCCCTCCGTTCCTTGATATAAGGTGTATAGATTTTTTAGAAAAAGTTTGAAATATAAGGTGTCTTGCGTTGCACCACTCATTTGAATAATTTTTTTAGGGATTTGATTACATTTACTTATATTAGGCAAACTCCTCTATTTTCTCATGGCAATTAGTCAGGTGTAATCTCGCCCAAAACTTGTGAAATTTTCACTCCACGTGCGTTCTTTAATTTTCGCGCCAAAAACTATACACCCTATATTTAGGAACGGAGGGAGTAATAGATTTTTGCAATAAGTATGTGAGTTCTTTATGACTAATGTTGAGTCCATGGATTATACGCACCCTCACCCTTCCACCATTGCTAGCCTCTCTAGTACCGTAGCAACTTTCGCCGGTACCATAAACCCACCATATACCTTCCTCAAAACAGCCACCATACCTACCTATTATGGCATTCCCATAGCCATTCCGAGATATATTGCCATGCAACTTTCCACCATTCCGTTATTATGACATGCTTCATCATTGTCATATTGCTTTGCATGATCATGTAGTTGACATCGTATTTGTGGCAAAGCCACCATTCGTAATTCTTTCATACATGTCACTCTTGATTCATTATCTCGGTACACCGCCGGAGGCATTCACATAGAGTCATATTTTGTTCTAAGTACTGAGTTGTAATTCTTGAGTTGTAAGTAAAAAGAAGTGTGATGATAATCATTATTAGAGCATTGTCCTAGTGAGGAAAGGATGATGGAGATTATGATTCCACCACAAGTCGGGATGAGACTCCGGATGAAAAATAAAAAAAATAAAAAAAAGAGAAAAGAGGCCAAGAGAAAAAAATAAAAAAGGCCCAAATAAAAAAATGAGAGAAAAAGTGAGAAGGGACAATGTTACTATCCTTCAAAGTAGCACCATGATCTTCATGATAGAGGGTCTCCTATGTTGTCACTTTCATAAACTAGTGGGAATTTTACATTATAGAACTTGGATTGTATATTCCAATGATGGGCTTCCTCAAATTTCCCTAGGTCTTTGCGAGCAAGCAAGTTGGATGCACACCCACTTAGTTTCTTTTTTTGAGCTTTCATACACTTATAGCTCCAGTGCATCCGTTGCATGGCAATCCCTACTCACTCACATTGATATCTATTAATGGGCATCTCCATAGCCCGTTAATACGCCTAGTTGATGTGAGACTATCTTCTCCTTTTTTGTCTTCTCCACAACCACCCTTCTACTCCACTGTAGTGCTATATCCATGCCTAACGCTCATATATTGCGTGAAGATTGAAAAAGTTTGAGAACATCAAAAGTATGAAACAATTGCTTGGCTTGTCGTCGGGATTGTGCATGATTTAATATTTTGTGTGATGAAGTTAGAGCATAGCCAGACTATATAATTTTGTAGGGATAACTTTCTTTGTCCATGTTATTTTGAGAAGACATGATTGCTAAGTTAGTATGCTTGAAGTATTATTATTCCTATGCCAATATTAAAATTTTATCTTGAATCTTTTGGATATGAACATTCATGCCACAATAAAGAAAAATTACATTGAGAAATATGTTAGGAAGCATTCCACATAAAAAATTCTGTTTTTATTATTTACCTACTCAAGGACGAGCAGGAATTAAGCTTGGGGATGCTTGATATGTCTCCAACGTATCTACAATTTTTGATTGCTCCATCCTATTTTATTATCTATTTTGGATGTTAATGGGCTAATTTTTACACTTTTATATTATTTTTGGGACTAACCTATTAAATGGAGGCCCAACCCAAATTGTTGGTTTTTCCTATTCTAGTGTTTCGCCGAAAAGGAATATCAAACGGAGTCCAAACGGAATGAAACCTTCGAGAGCGTTATTTTTGGAACAAACGTGATCAATGAAAGTTGGAGTGGACGTCAAGAAACAATCGAGGAGGCCACGAGGCAGGGGGACGCGCCCACCCCCGTGGGTGCACCCTCCACCCTCGTGGCCCCCTCGTTGCTCCAGCGACCTACTTCTTCCTCCTATATATATATCCATATACCCCGCAAACATCTAGGAGCACCACGAAACCCTATTTCCACCACCGCAACCTTCTCTACCCAAGAGATCCCATATTGGGGCCTTTTCTGGAGCTCCGCCAGAGGGGGCATTGATCACGGAGGGCCTCTACATCAACTCCATGGCCCCTCCGATGATGTGTGAGTAGTCTATTCAATGGCCCCTCCGATGGCCCCTCCATGTATCTAGATGGCTTCTTCTCT
This sequence comes from Triticum aestivum, assembly GCF_018294505.1. NCBI lineage: Eukaryota > Viridiplantae > Streptophyta > Magnoliopsida > Poales > Poaceae > Triticum > Triticum aestivum. The sequence continues at coordinate 530,048,857 of NC_057809.1, read as the reverse complement.
CTCTTTGGATCTCAATACAAAGTTCTCCTCAATTCTCTTGGAGATCTATTCGATGTAATCTTCTTTTGCGGTGTGTTTGTTGAGATCCGATGAATTGGGGGTTTATGATCAAGTCTATCTATGAACAATATTTGAATCTTCTCTGAATTCTTTTATGTATGATTGGTTTGATTTTGCAAGTATCTTCGAACTATCAGTTTGGGTTGGCCTACTAGATTGATCGTTCTTTCCATGGGAGAAGTGCTTAGCTTTGGGTTCAATCTTACGGTGCTTGATCCCAGTGACAGAAAGGGAAACGACACGTATTGTATTGTTGCCATCGAGGATAAAAAGATGGGATTTACATCATATTGCATGAGTTTATCCCTCTACATCATGCCATCTTGCTTATGGCGTTAATCTGTTCTTATGAACTTAATACTCTAGAGATGCATGCTGGATAGCGGTTGATGTGTGGAGTAATTGTCAGGACCGGTTTTCCAATAAAACATTTATTTAAAAACTGATCATTATATCCGACCAGTATAGAAGAATCCTCCTTACTGGTAGACAAATTCTTGATACAGAAATCCAGAATTATTATACAAGGTTGAGCTGAGGCTGCTCAACAATTTATTACAAGCACGCCGATAATATACGTAAAGGTGGATATGACACAGAGGGGTATGGTGGCATAACTACTGACTCGTAATAAAAGTGGTGGTGGGGTATGTCACAGTGAAGTGGGTGACATGACTCCAAATCTTAGAGCTCATCAAGCATCGGAGTGAGGCTCGATGATTTTATTAGGGTAGCGGATGCGTATATAATACAAGTGACCAACTCTAGGATTGCACGGGACTGACTGGGACTCCTCTAGGCGTCGGACTCGCTATCGAACTCTTCATCCATAAGATCGCCTTCGTCAACATCTGGCCAAATTTACAAGCTAGGTGAGTACTTTGAATGTACTCGGAAGACAGTTTGGACATAAGATATAACGAATGCAAACATGATGCTCATGAGAAGATTAGTGATGCACACTCAGGTAATAAATTTGCACTGCATGATAAATGAAAGGAAGTCAGGCGGTAGTCCTCCCGAAATCCTAATAAAATAACTGAAGGCCGATCGGGTGTCTGAAGCGACGCCTCAAAAGGAAAAACAAATTAACATGCCACAATCGGTCTTCAAGGCGACACCACATAAAGGGCTTATATTGAAATGTAAATGACAGTACGTGCCACAGTCGGACGTCTAAGCGACATCTCGAAAAGGGCTTATAAAGAAAGTAAATAACAAGGTTGCCACAGTCGAACGTCTAAGCGACATCACATAAAGGGCTTATATCAAAAGTAAATAACCAGAATGCCACAGTCGGACGTCTAAGTGACATCACATAAAGGGCTTATATCAAAAGCAAATAACAGGAACGCCACAGTCGGACGTCTGAGCGACATCACATGAAGGGCTTATATCAAAAGTAAATAACAAGAATGCCATAGTCGGACGTCTGGGCGACATCACATAAAGGGCTTATATTTCGTCATTCGAATTCAAGTAGCTCATGAACTTAAATCATCCCAAAGAAATACTCAGTACATAATAATACCCGTCCACGAGAATAACTTTCAGCCGGGATTACCACTCTCAGTTTCATGTTTATCCTCTGGAGACTTTCACTGAGACTGACACTAAGACTGACACTGATATGCTGATCAAAGTCCTTGATCATGGACACGGTTACTCGGATGGTTTTGACTCTGCAGAGTTTGTACTCTTTACCCACAGCCAACGGATTTCAGTAGTCACAAATGACTAGTTCCGTTTATGGTGTTTTAGAAGAAACACATCTAACCAGTACACACCCATTCCACATTCTGCTACCAGGGATCACCCTAGGCAATGTTCAAGAAAAACTCTGAGACGGAGAGGCTACAACCTCGAGTAGCATGGGATCAAATTTATATTCACGCGCTCTAAGGGGTGCCCCCCTCTCTGTCCCAACCGGAAACACCCATGCCCCCTGACCGGATGACATGCTTTAATCCAGGGCCATGGCACCCTCATCACGGCCCCTTTATTTGGTGTGTACAAGGAAAGAGGTTAGCAACTGACTAGACCGCATTCTTTGCAGAAGACATGTGGCGGCACAAAAAAAAGGACGAACAGGACATGACTTGATCCATGATAATACCGGAGTTAAACGGTTGACATAAGACTGGCATGCTTCAACAATACCATCTTACCACCTATCATGCCACTACATGATTAGGTTATATCACCATCATATGACCACATCATATTTCGAAGTCCACTTGTAGCTTGCCTTGCATGCAATATAACATTCACAATTGCTTATATAAACATACCATGAGAAAACTACTCAAGCAAACATGCAAAACACTCATCATATCAAAGGTTCAAACATGCTTGCCTGGTTCAGAGTAGTCAGAGTCTAGCTCGGTGAAGTTTGCGGTTCCATCACCTCCTTCGGTATGTACTGTATAAAATAAATCGAATACTAACTTAAATACCGTGCGTGCATAAAAATTGCTCCAAATATTTTTCAAATAAATATGATAAAAAACTAGATAGAAAAATAAAGATGGTAGAAAAAGAATCAACTCAAAATCATCTTTTGTCGAAAAGTTATAAAGGTTTTAGTCCAGGCACTAATCTGTGATGAGACAGAAACTTTTCAGGGGCTAGTTTAGAAAAACAAAAAACGCTTCGGTTAGAAATACGCCAACCCAAAAGAAAAACAAACTTTGCCCGAAGGCGTTTTCAGATAACGCTTCGAATAAGAGAGGAGAGGCTGACGAGGGGGTCCCACTCGTCAGGTTTAAAACTCAAAACAGAGTCCACCGGCGCCCAAGGCTTGCGGTGGTCGCTGGCATCGATCCACGGCGAGGTAGGGGGAGGGGATGGTACCTACAGACTCATGGAGCTCTCCCGCGTCTGTGGGTGGTGGAGTTGGTCGTCGGCGAGCACCACGTCGACGGCGGCCTCCACTCCGGTGGACGGTGGTTCGGGCGGTGATGGATCTCGCCGAGGAGGGCTGCAAACGTCAAATTGGGGCTCAGGTTAGAAGAGTGGGTGCACTAGGAGGCTTCTGGCACAGTTTGGGAGGCGGGGGGTGCCCCCACCAGAGAAAATTTTGCTGAAGCCCGAAGCGGATCGGGGCGGCCGGAGTCGGGGAAGAAGGCTCTCCCGAGGCCTTCTGATGAGCGTGGCGAGGATCTGAGGCGAGGAGGGGAGGTGCTGGGTCGAGAACGAGCTTGGGGCCTCCATTTATAGCTGGCCCGAGGCGGTTGCCGAGAACGGGGTTACTCCGGCGAGTGATTACGGTGAGGTAGTGGTCGGGCAGGCGGTTTAGGTGACTGGGCAGCTGCGGAGTGGTCCACTGGCACCATCCAATGGCTAACCTTGGTCGGATTTGATCTGCTCCCCTGGTTTCGACGGAACGGCCTCACTGGCTCGTCGGCGGTAGAGAGCGCGCTCTGCGCCTCTCAGGCCATGGCGACGGCTCTACAACATGCACAGGGGGAAAGGACGGCCACACGGAGGCTCCTGGTGGTGTGGGCGGTGCTGGACGGCGCCGTATGGCAGGGCTGGTCCCTGCTGACCGCCACGAGTGATTCTGCCACCGCGGAAGACGCCGGCGCTGGCGAGACACGTCGCCACTGATGCTTGGCCCCGTCCAAACGACCGTGCGGCGCACTGGATAAGAAGGAGGAGCAGGGAGCAAGGCGCCAACGCATGCACTAGCAAGATTGACGCTACAGACTGACGAAAACGACACTGTCTCTAAGACTGAAACTCTGAAATCTGAATTTGAACAGAAACAGTACACACCAACTGTTCGACGAAATTATTTGAGCACGTGGAAAATTTTTCTTGAGCTGAGACTTGGTGAGGTGATCTCTTGATGCATCTGGAGACTGTCTGAAATATCTCAGAATTTTAGGAAAAAGAAAAGAATGAATTTCACCAAAAATGGCAAATCTGGTCCAAACTTACAGCATGCAAATTTTGAAAAATTTAAACTGTGGACTAGCAGATCTTGATGGATCTAGGTTGAGGGTACTAAGGAGTTTATTTGGGATCAAGACTCAAAGGAAATTTGGTAGTTCCTTTGTAAACCACCATAGTCCAAATAAATGACAAAAAATGATCTTGAGGATAGAATAAATAGAAATAAAATTTAAAAGAGGTTGAGACTTGCTAGAATAGGATGCTTGGCTTGATCCAGCGTGGGGAGGTGGGTTTTGGAAGAAAAAAATATTCTACATAGGCCATGGAAAAAGAGAAATTTTTAAATGGAAAGAAGTAATCCATAATTTTATAGGAATTCTTTTTAATGGAAATGATTTGTAAAAACCCTTCAAAGTTATTTGCGTTGAGCCAACATAAGATGAAAAACCCTTAAGACCAAAGATCAAGATTTGGAAGAACCCATAAAAAAATACTTGTCACAAATGAAATTTTTGAGAAGGTGAGTCCCTTAGAAAAAAATTTAAATGACCTCCTCCACTTAAATAAAGAATTTGATAAAAACCAAATAAAGAATTTTGGAGTGTTACAACACCTACCCCCTTAGGAAAAATCTTGTCCCCGAGATTTCAGCTGATCCTCAAATAGGTGTGGGTACTCTGTCCGAAGAAAATCTTGTCTTTCCCATGTTGCTTCATTCTCGGTGTGATTTCTCCACTGAACCTTGAAAAACTTACTTGTTTTCTAATGGGTCCTCCTTTCGGATTCCTCCAATATTTTTATTGGACGTTCCACGTAGGTGAGGTCTGGTTGCATGTCAATGTTCTTATGAGATACATGCTTTTCTGGGTTTCTTACACATTTCCTCAACTGTGAGACATGGAACAAGTCATGGATGTCTGACAGTTCTTTGGGTAGGTCTAGCTGGTAGGCCACTGTGCCTCTTCGTGCAACCACACAGAAGGGTCCAATATACCATGTTGCTAGCTTTCCTTTAACTTTGAATCGTTGCAGGCCCCTCATAGGAGATACTCGTAGATACACATATTCACCGGGTTCAAAGCTGACTTCCCGATGTTTTTGATCGTAATAACTCTTTTGTCGGCTCTGGGCTGTCTTGAGTCGATCCCTGATTAGTCTAACTTTCTCCTCAGCTTCCTTGAGCATGTCTGGGCCGAAGATATGACTGTCTCCTGTTTCTGACCAATTTAATGGGGTACGACATCTTCACCCGTACAATGCTTCAAAAGGTGCCATTTGTAGACTGGCTTGGTAACTGTTGTTGTATGCGAACTCGACATACGACAAGCTTTCTTCCCAACTGGTTCCATAGGTGAGAACACATGCTCTTAGCATGTCCTCTAGAATTTGGTTCACACATTCAGTTTGTCCTCCAGTCTGGGGGTGGTATGCTGTACTGAATACTAGTTGGGTTCCCAGAGCTTGTTGTAAATGATCCCAAAATCTAGAGACGAATTGAGTGCCTCTGTCGGATATTATAGTCTTTGGAATTCCATGCAGACAAACTATACGGGAGAGATAAAGTTTGGCAAGCTTCTGAGTGGTGTGGGTTGTCTTTACTGGGATAAAATGTGCCACCTTAGTTAATCTATCTGTGATGACCCATATGGCATCATTTCCGTGTCGTGACCGAGGTAGTCCGACAATAAAATCCATTCCAATTTCGTCCCATTTCCACTCAGGTATCCTGTTTGGCTGTAATAGTCCTGCTGGTTTTTGGTGCTCGGCTTTAATGCGCTGACATGAATCACAACATGCAATGAATGTGGCTATATCCCTCTTCATACCGTGCCACCAAATTTTTTCCTGAATATCCTTGTACATTTTGGTTCCTCCAGGGTGGATTGAATATGGAGCGGTGTGGCCTTCGGCTAGAATTTGCTGTTTGAGGTCCTCTATATTTGGTACGCAAAGTCTGTCTTCGTACCATAATATTCCCTCATTGTCTATGACGAATTCTGAGGCCTTGCCCAGACTCACTTTCTTTTTATGCCTTCGATGCTGGGGTGTCCATGCCGAGCCTTCTTAATCTGTTCCATTAGGGTGGGGTGTATTTCCAAATTTGACACATTGCCTTCCATTAGGTTCCAAATTTGACCATCACCAAGTTGAGTTTAGCGAACTCCTGCTGAAATTCAGGTCTCAAGTTCTGTAGACTGTCGTTGCCCGAGCTGGGGTTTCGACTAAGAGCATCTGCCACTACATTCGCCTTTCCTGGATGGTAGTGAATGCCAACGTCATAATCTTTCACTAATTCTAACCAGCGTCGTTGCCGTAAATTGAGTTCTGGTTGCCCGAGCTGGGGTTTCGACTAAGAGCATCTGCCACTATATTTGAGGCTTTTATGGTCCGTATATATTTCACAACGACTTCCAAGCAAAAAGTGCCTCCACTCTTTGAGTGCATGAATGACTGCTGCTAATTCCAAGTCATGAGTAGGATAGTTTTCTTCTTGCTTTCGTAGTTGCCGAGAAGCGTATGCGACTACTTTGCCTTCTTGCATTAGTACGCATCCGAGGCCCTTCTGGGATGCGTCACAATATACTTCAAAACTTTTGTGTATGTCTGGTACAACCAATACTGGTGCTATTGTTAATTTCCTTTTGAGCTCTTGGAAACTTTTCTCGCAAGCTTCAGTCCATACAAATTTCTTATCCTTCTTGAGTAACTGTGTCATTGGTTTTGCTAGGGTGGAGAACCCCTCAATAAACCTTCGGTAATATCCAGCCATCCCCAGGAAACTTCGCACATCTATCACGTTTGCTGGTGGCTTCCAGCCAAGTACGGCCTTGACTTTTTCGGGGTCCACGACAACACCTTCTTGGGTCAATACGTGGCCCATAAAACCAACCTTTCTTAACCAAAATTCACATTTGCTGAATTTGGCGTATAATTGATGTTTCCTTAATTCTCCCAGTACAATTCTGAGATGCTCAGCATGTTCTTCTGGCATCTTAGTGTATACCAGAATATCATCAATGAACACCACAACTAATTTGTCCATAAATTTCATAAACACTTTGTTCATGAGGTGGGCAAAATATGCGGGGGCATTTGTCAGTCCAAACGACATTACTGTAAATTCATATAATCCGTATCTGGAGGTGAATGCTGTCTTAGGGATATCTTCTGTCCGTACTTTTAGTTGATGATACCCCGACCTTAAATCAATTTTTGAGAAAACCTTGGCTTGTGCGAGCTGGTCAAATAAATCATTTATCCGTGGCATCAGATATTTGTTCTTGATGGTGACCATGTTGAGTGCTCGATAGTCTATACATAATCTCAGTGTCCCATCCTTTTTCTTGGCAAATAATACTGGTGAACCCCAAGGTGAGGAGCTGGCCCGTATAAATCCTTTGTCCAGTAATTTTTTATTTGCTTCTTTAATTCTACCAACTCGGAGGGTGCCATTCTATAGGGCTTCTTGTAGATGGGGGTGGTTCCAGGTGCTAGTTCAATGATGAACTCTATTTCCCAGTCTGGTGGCATGCCTGGTAGTTCTTCGGGAAATACGTCAGGGAACTCACACACCACTGGAACTTTTCTTAACTCCGAAATGTCCACCTTGTTCAACCTTGGTTTCCGTGATATTGGCCTTTCTAGAGCTGAAACTTTTATCGTCTTCCCGTGATGATGAGTAAGAATTACAGTCCGATTGAAGCAGTCGATAAATCCCTTGTTGGTGGTTAACCAGTCCATTCCTAGGATAACATCCAGTCCCTTATTTTCCAATACAATGAGGTTCTCCTGAAACTTTAGTCCTTCAATCTCAATAACCATACCTTGGCAGTAACTCTGAGTGATTTGCTTAATCCCGGGGGACTTGATGGTCATGGATTTTTCCAAGGGAAGCATCGAAAAATCATGTTGCAAAGCAAATTTCTTTGAAATGAACGAGTGAGAAGCTCCAGAATCAAACAAAACCATGGCAGGTATTGTGTTAACAGGGAACGTACCGAGTACGATATCCAGGGCATTCTGTGCTTCCTCCTTGGTCACATGGTTCAAGTGACCCTTCATGTGATTGTTATTGGGGTTGAAGTTGTTACGCTTGGGTGTTGAATTATTACCACTGTTGTTCGGCTTGGGGGTCGAGTTTCTTGGTTTTGGGCACTGTTTGGCAAAGTGTCCTTCCTCTCCACAAGTGTAGCAAGTAACGCCTGGGCGATATGTAAAATCCTTGTCTCTTGCATGAAAATTTTTGTTCGGGCGTGGAGCACTGGTTGGGGATTTCTTCGCTCCAATGTTCTGAAAATCAGTCTTGTTTTGATTGTTGCGAGCATGCGTAGTTTTGTCCCTTTTGCGCTTGCGAAAATCCTCCAAGCTGCGGCGCTCATTTTCCAATGTAATAGCTTTGTCCACAAGTGTTTTGAAATCCGGAAAGGTGTGTACGACTAGCTGGCATTTAAGTGCTGGTGCCAAACCGTCTAGAAATTTTTTCCATCTTTTTATTCTCAGTCGTATGCTCTTCGTTGGCATAACAAGATAATTGAGTAAACTGACTATTGTACTCAGTCACTGTCATGCTTCTCTGCTTGAGGTCATCAAACTCCCTTTTCTTGATCTTCATAATGCTTTTGGGAATGTGTGCCCCACGAAAACCTTCTTTAAATTCTTCCCAGGTGATGTTATTTTCATTGGGGTGCATGTGTAGGAAATTTTCCCACCATGATGCAGCTGCTCCAGTGAGGTAGTGAGGTGGATAAAGTACCTTCTCACGGTCCGAACATTGTGCAATAATTAACTTCCTTTCAATGTCTCGAAGCCAATCATCGGCCTCAAGAGGTTTATCAGTGTGAGAGAACGTTGGGGGACGCGTCTTTTGTAGTTCAGAAAATTTGGAATGCTGCTGATATGGTTCACGGTGATTTCCCATATTGATAACATGGTTCATCATTTCTTGATGCTACTACTGGCTTTGCTCATAAAGGCGGCATATTTGAGAAAATGCTGCTTCACTACCTTGCTGACTTGACTGCCCCTGTGTGAAATTATTACTAGTCTGGGTACCATAATTTTCCTCCGGCGGACTTGGCATGAAACAAGTCTAGGGACGAGGCATTTTCCACTCTGGGGTATTTTTGCAGAATTCATGAGAAAACGGAGTGGCAAAAATAAATAATTTTTGCAAAGGCAGAATTTTAAGAACTCAATTTTTTTTCAAGAAAAATACTTGATTTCGCATGGAGAAGGACTGCTCAGTACATATCTTACACGCAAGCCATAATTATACAATACATCACTCAGGATGTGAGTACACCTTCCTGACATGTTATTTCGGCTAGTGCACTTCTCCGAGTTCCTACATGATGCGCACACAAACTACTTCTCACCAAACCTATATACATATAAACATATCATACAAGCTGGTACATCGCACGGGTGCTTGGCACACTCAGTCGGAGATGGTAAAAACTTCCCTGTGCCTGCCGAGGGTAAGACCCAGTGATGCTGGACACTCAACCTCCTGTTGGGGAACGTAGTAATTTCAAAAAAATTCCTACGCACACGCAAGATCATGGTGATGCATAGCAACGAGAGGGGAGAGTATGATCTACGTACCCTTGTAGATCGCAACGGAAGCGTTGACACAACGTAGAGGAAGTAGTCGTACGTCCTCCCGATCCGACCGATCCAAGCACCGTTACTCCAGCACCTCCGAGTTCTTAGCACACGTACAACTCGATGACGCTCCCCGGGCTCCGATCCAGCAAAGCTTCGGGGATGAGTTCCATCAGCACAACGGCGTGGTGATGATGATGGTGTTCTACCGACGCAGGGCTTCGCCTAATCACTACAACGATATGACCGAGGTGGAATATGGTGGCAGGGGGCACCGCAGACGGCTGAGGAACGATCACGAGGATCAACTTGTGTGTTCTAGGGTGCCCCCTGCCTCCGTATATAAAGGAGCCAAGGGGGAGGGGGCGGCCGGCCAAGGAGGGCGCGCCAGGGGAGTCCTACTCCCACCGGGAGTAGGACTCCTAGTTGAACAAGGAGAAGGGGGAAAGAGGAGGAAGAGAGGAAGGAAAGGGGGGGGGGGGCGCCGCCCCCCTTCCCTTGTCCTATTCGGACTAGGAAGGGGAGGGGCGCGCGGCCACCTCTTGCCTCCTTCTCTCTTCTCCCTCAAGGCCCATGTAAGCCCAATAACCCCCCGGGGGGGTTCCGGTAACCCCCCGGTACTACGGAAAAATGCCGATTTCACCCGGAACGTTTCCGATGTCCAAATATAGGCTTCCAATATATCAATCTTTATGTCTCGACCATTTCGAGACTCCTCGTCATGTCCGTGATCACATCCGGGACTCCGAACAAACTTCGGTACATCAAAATGGATAAAACTCATAACAACTATCATCGTAACTTTAAGCGTGCGGACCCTACGGTTCAAGAACAATGTAGACATGACCGAGACACGTCTCCGGTCAATAACCAATAGCGGGACCTGGATGCCCATATTGGCTCTTACATATTCTACGAAGATCTTTATCGGTCAGACCGCATAACAACATACGTTGTTCCCTTTGTCATCGGTATGTTACTTGCCCGAGATTCGATCGTCGGTATCCAATACCTAGTTCAATCTCGTTACCGGCAAGTCTCTTTACTCGTTCCATAATACATCATCTCACAACTAACATATTAGTTGTAATGCTTGCAAGGCTTATGTGATGTGCATTACCGAGAGGGCCCAGAGATACCTCTCCGACAATCGGAGTGACAAATCCTAATCTCGAAATACGCCAACCCAACATATACCTTTGGAGACACCTGTAATGCTCCTTTATAATCACCCAGTTACATTGTGACGTTTGGTAGCACCCAAAGTGTTCCTCCGGTAAACGGGAGTTGCATAATCTCATAGTTATAGGAACATGTATAAGTCATGAAGAAAGCAATAGCAACATACTAAACGATCATGTGCTAAGCTAATGGAATGGGTCATGTCAATCAGATCATTCAACTAATGATGTGATCCCATTAATCAAATAACAACTCTTTGTTCATGGTTAGGAAACATAACCATCTTTGATTAACGAGCTAGTCAAGTAGAGGCATACTAGTGACACTCTGTTTGTCTATGTATTCACACATGTATTATGTTTCCGGTTAATACAATTCTAGCATGAATAATAAACATTTACCATGAAATAAGGAAATAAATAATAACTTTATTATTGCCTCTAGGGCATATTTCCTTCAGTCTCCCACTTGCACTAGAGTTAATAATCTAGATTACACAGTAATGTTTCTAACACCCATGGAGTCTTGGTGCTGATCATGTTTTGCTCGTGGAAGAGGCTTAGTCAACGGGTCTGCAACATTCAGATCCGTATGTATCTTGCAAATCTCTATGTCTCCCACCTGGACTAGATCCCGGATGGAATTGAAGCGTCTCTTGATGTGCTTGGTTCTCTTGTGAAATCTGGATTCCTTTGCCAAGGCAATTGCACCAGTATTGTCACAAAAGATTTTCATTGGACCCAATGCACTAGGTATGACACCTAGATCGGATATGAACTCCTTCATCCAGACTCCTTCATTTGCTGCTTCCGAGGCAGCTATGTACTCCGCTTCACATGTAGATCCCGCTACGACGCTTTGTTTAGAACTGCACCAACTGACAGCTCCACCGTTTAATGTAAACACGTATCCGGTTTGTGATTTAGAATCGTCCGGATCAGTGTCAAAGCTTGCATCAACGTAACCTTTTACGATGATCTCTTTGTCACCTCCATATATGAGAAACATATCCTTAGTCCTTTTCAGGTATTTCAGGATGTTCTTGACCGCTGTCCAGTGATCCACTCCTTGATTACTTTGGTACCTCCCTTCCAGAATTATAGCAAGGCACACATCAGGTCTGGTACACAGCATTGCATACATGATAGAGCCTATGGCTGAAGCATAGGGAACACCTTTCATTTTCTCTCTATCTTCTGCAGTGGTCGGGCTTTGAGTCTTACTCAATTTCACACCTTGTAACAGAGGCAAGAACCCTTTCTTTGCTTGATCCATTTTGAACTTTTTCAAAACTTTGTCAAGGTATGTGCTTTGTGAAAGTCCAATTAAGCGTCTTGATCTATCTCTATAGATCTTAATGCCTAATATGTAAGCAGCTTCACAGAGGTCTTTCATTGAAAAACTCTTATTCAAGTATCCCTTTATGCTATCCAAAAATTCTATATCATTTCCAATTAGTAATATGTCATCCACATATAATATCAGAAATGCTATAGAGCTCCCACTCACTTTCTTGTAAATACAGGCTTCTCAAAAGTCTGTATAAAACCAAATGCTTTGATCACACTATCAAAGCGTTTATTCCAACTCCGAGAGGCTTGCACCAGTCCATAAATGGATCGCTGGAGCTTGCACACTTTGTTAGCTCCCTTTGGATCGACAAAACCTTCTGGTTACATCATATACAACTCTTCTTCCAGAAATCCATTCAGGAATGCAGTTTTGACATCCATCTGCCAAATTTCATAATCATAAAATGCGGCAATTGCTAACATGTTTCGGACAGACTTAAGCATCGCTACGGGTGAGAAGGTCTCATCGTAGTTAATCCCTTCAACTTGCCGAAAACCTTTTGCGACAAGTCGAGCTTTGTAGACAGTAACATTACCGTCAGCGTTAGTCTTCTTCTTGAAGATCCATTTATTCTCAATTGCTTGCCGATCATTGGGCAAGTCAACCAAAGTCCATACTTTGTTCTCATACATGGATCCCATCTCAGATTTCATGGCTTCAAGCCATTTTGCGGAATCTGGGCTCAACATTGCTTCTTCATAGTTCGTAGGTTCATCATGATCTAGTAGCATGACTTCCAGAATAGGATTACCGTACCACTCTGGTGCGGATCTCACTCTGGTTGATCTACGAGGTTCAGTAGTATCTTGATCTAAAGTTTCATGATCATCATCATTAGCTTCTTCACTAATTGGTTTAGGTGTCACTGAAACAGCTTTCTGTGATGTACTACTTTCCAATAAGGGAGCAGGTACAGTTACCTCATCAAGTTCTACTTTCCTCCCACTCACTTCTTTCGAGAGAAACTCCTTCTCTAGAAAGTTTCCGAATTTAGCAACAAAAGTCTTGCCTTCGGATCTGTGATAGAAGGTGTATCCAATAGTTTCCTTTGGATATCCTATGAAGACACATTTCTCCGATTTGGGTTCGAGCTTATCAGGTTGAAGCTTTTTCACATAAGCATCGCAGCCCCAAACTTTCAGAAACGACAACTTTGGTTTCTTGCCAAACCACAGTTCATAAGGCGTCGTCTCAACGGATTTTGATGGTGCCCTATTTAACGTGAATGCGGCCATCTCTAGAGTGTATCCCCAAAACGATAGCGGTAAATCAGTAACAGACATCATAGATCGCACCATATCCAGTAAAGTACGATTACGACGTTCGGACACACCATTACGCTGTGTTGTTCCGGGTGGCGTGAGTTGTGAAACTATTCCGCATTGTTTCAAATGTACACCAAACTAACTCAAATATTCTCCTCCACGATCAGATCGTAGAAACTTTATTTTCTTTTTACGATGATCTTCAACTTTACTCTGAAATTCTTTGAACCTTTCAAATGTCTCAGACTTATGTTTCATTAAGTAGATATACCCATATCTGTTTAAATCATCTGTGAAGGTGAGAAAATAACGATATCCGCCACGAGCCTCAATATTCATCGGACCACATACATCTGTATGTATGATTTCCAACAAATCTGTTGCTCTCTCCATTGTACCGGAGAACGGTGTTTTAGTCATCTTGCCCATGAGGCATGGTTTGCAAGTACCAAGTGATTCATAATCAAGTGGTTCCAAAAGTCCATCAGTATGGAGTTTCTTCATGCGCTTGACACCGATATGACCTAAACGGCAGTGCCACAAATAAGTTGCACCATCATTATCAACTCTGCATCTTTTGGCTTCAACATTATGAATATGTGTATCACTACTCTTGAGATTCAATAAGAATAGACCACTCTTCAAGGGTGCATGACCATAAAAGATGTTACTCATATAAATACAACAACCATTATTCTCTGATTTAAATGAATAACCGTCTCGCATTAAACAAGATCCAGATATAATGTTCATGCTCAACGCTGGCACCAAATAACAATTATTTAGGTCTAATACTAATCCCGAAGGTAGATGTAGAGGTAGCGTGCCGACCGCGATCACATCGACTTTGGAACCATTTCCCACGCGCATCGTCACCTCATCCTTAGACAATCTTCGCTTAATCCGTAGTCCCTGTTTTGAGTTGCAAATATTAGCAACAGAACCAGTATCAAATACCAAGGTGCTACTGCGAGCATTAGTAAGGTACACATCAATAACATGTATATCACATATACCTTTGTTCACCTTGCCATCCTTCTTATCCGCCAAATACTTGGGGCAGTTCCGCTTCCAGTGACCACTCTGCTTGCAGTAGAAGCACTCAGTTTCAGGCTTAGGTCCAGACTTGGGTTTCTTCTCTTGAGCAGCAACTTGCTTGCCGTTCTTCTTGAAGTTCCCCTTCTTCTTCCCTTTGCCCTTTTTCTTGAAACTAGTGGTCTTGTTGACCATCAACACTTGATGCTCCTTCTTGATTTCTACCTCCGCAGCTTTCAGCATTGCGAAGAGCTCGGGAATAGTCTTGTTCATCCCTTGCATATTATAGTTCATCACAAAGCTCTTGTAGCTTGGTGGCAGTGATTGGAGAATTCTGTCAATGACGCAATCATCTGGAAGATTAACTCCCAATTGAATCAAGTGATTATTATACCCAAACATTTTGAGTATTTGCTCACTGACAGAACTGTTCTCCTCCATCTTGCAGCTGTAGAACTTATTGGAGACTTCATATCTCTCAATCCGGGCATTTGCTTGAAATATTAACTTCAACTCCTGGAACATCTCATATTCTCCATGACGTTCAAAACGTCGTTGAAGTCCCGATTCTAAGACGTAAAGCATGGCACACTGAACTATCGATTAGTCATCAGCTTTTCTCTGCCAGACGTTCATAACATCTGGTGTTGCTCCAGCAGTAGGCCTGGCACCCAGCGGTGCTTCTAGGACGTAATTCTTCTGTGCAGCAATGAGGATAATCCTCAAGTTACGGACCCAGTCTATGTAATTGCTACCATCATCTTTCAACTTTGCTTTCTCAAGGAACGCATTAAAATTCAACGGAACAACAGCACGAGCCATCTATCTACAATCAACATAAACAAGCAAGATACTATCAGGTACTAAGTTCATGATAAATTTAAGTTCAATTAATCATATTACATAAGAGCTCGCACTTAGATAGACATCCCTCTAATCCTCTAAGTGATTACGTGATCCAAATCAACTAAACCATGTCCGATCATCACGTGAGATGGAGTAGTTTCATTGGTGAACATCACTATGTTGATCATATCTACTATATGATTCACGCTCGACCTTTCGGTCTCCGTGTTCCGAGGCCATATCTGTATATGCTTGGCTCGTCAAGTATAACCTGAGTATTCCGCGTGTGCAACTGTTTTGCACCCGTTGTATTTGAACGTAGAGCCTATCACACCCGATCATCACGTGGTGTCTCAGCACGAAGAACTTTCGCAACGGTGCATACTCAGGGAGAACCCTTCTTGATAATTAGTGAGAGATCATCTTATAATGCTACCGTCAATCAAAGCAAGATAAGATGCATAAAAGATAAACATCACATGCAATCAATATAAGTGATATGATATGGCCATCATCATCTTGTGCTTGTGATCTCCATCTCCGAAGCACCGTCGTGATCACCATCGTCACCGGCGCAACACCTTGATCTCCATCGTAGCATCGTTGTCGTCTCGCCAATCTTATGCTTCCACGACTATCGCTACCGCTTAGTGATAAAGTAAAGCATTACATCGTGATTGCATTGCATACAATAAAGCGACAACCATATGGCTCCTGCCAGTTGCCGATAACTCGGTTACAAAACATGATCATCTCATACAATAAAATTTAGCATCATGTCTTGACCATATCACATCACAACATGCCCTACAAAAACAAGTTAGACGTCCTCTACTTTGTTGTTGCAAGTTTTACGTGGCTGCTACGGGCTTAAGCAAGAACCAATCTTACCTACGCATCAAAACCACAACGATAGTTTGTCAAGTTGGTGCTGTTTCAACCTTCGCAAGGACCGGGCGTAGCCACACTCGGTTCAACTGAAGTTGGAGAGACTGTCTCCCGCAAGCCACCTATGTGCAAAGCACGTCGGGAGAACCGGCCTCGCGTAAGCGTACGCGTAATGTCGGTCCGGGTCATCTCGTCCAACAATACTGCCGAACCAAAGTATGACATGCTGGTAAGCAGTATGACTTATATCGCCCACAACTCACTTGTGTTCTACTCGTGCATATAACATCAACTTATAAAACCTAGGCTCTGATACCACTGTTGGGGAACGTAGTAATTTCAAAAAATTTCCTACGCACACGCAAGATCATGGTGATGCATAGCAACGAGAGGGGAGAGTATGATCTATGTACCCTTGTAGATCGCAACGGAAGCATTGACACAACGTAGAGGAAGTAGTCGTATGTCTTCCCGATCCGACCGATCCAAGCACCGTTACTCCGGCACCTCCGAGTTCTTAGCACACGTATAGCTCGATGACGCTCCCCGGGCTCCGATCCAGCAAAGCTTCGGGGATGAGTTCCATCAGCACAACGGCGTGGTGACGATGATGATGTTATACCGACGCAGGGCTTCGCCTAAGCACTACAACGATATGACCGAGGTGGAATATGGTGGCAGGGGGCACCGCACACGGCTAAGGAACGATCACGAGGATCAACTTGTGTGTTCTAGGGTGCCCCTGCCTCCGTATATAAAGGAGCCAAGGGGGAGGGGGCGGCCGGCCAAGGAGGGCGCGCCAGGGGAGTCCTACTCCCACCGGGAGTAGGACTCCTAGTTGAACAAGGAGAAGGGGGAAAGAGGAGGAAGAGAGGAAGGAAAGGGGGGGGGGCACCCCCTTCCCTTGTCCTATTCGGACTAGGAAGGGGAGGGGCGCGCGGCCACCTCTTGCCTCCTTCTCTCTTCTCCCTCAAGGCCCATGTAGGCCCAATAACCCCCCGGGGGGGTTCCGGTAACCCCCCGGTACTACGGAAAAATGCCAATTTCACCCGGAACAATTCCGATGTCCAAATATAGGCTTCCACTATATCGATCTTTATGTCTCGACCATTTCGAGACTCCTAGTCATGTCCATGATCACATCCAGGACTCCGAACAAACTTCGGTACATCAAAATGCATAAAACTCATAACAACTGTCATCGTAACTTTAAGCGTGCGGACCCTACGGTTCGAGAACAATGTAGACATGACCGAGACACGTCTTCGGTCAATAACCAATAGCAGGACCTGGATGCCCATATTGGCTCCTACATATTCTACAAAGATCTTTATCGATCAGACCGCATAACAACATACGTTGTTCCCTTTGTCATCGGTATGTTACTTTCCCGAGATTCGATCGTCGGTATCCAATACCTAGTTCAATCTCGTTACCGGCAAGTCTCTTTACTCGTTCCATAATACATCATCTCACAACTAACATATTAGTTGTAATGCTTGCGAGGCTTATGTGATGTGCATTACCGAGAGGGCCCAGAGATACCTCTCCAACAATCGGAGTGACAAATCCTAATCTCGAAATACGCCAACCCAACATCTACCTTTGGAGACACCTGTAATGCTACTTTATAATCACCCAGTTACGTTGTGACGTTTGGTAGCACCCAAAGTGTTCCTCCGGTAAACGGGAGTTGCATAATCTCATAGTTATAGGAACATGTATAAGTCATGAAGAAAGCAATAGCAACATACTAAATGATCAGGTGCTAAGCTAATGGACTGGGTCATGTCAATCAGATCATTCAACTAATTATGTGATCCCATTAATCAAATAACAACTCTTTGTTCATGGTTAGGAAACATAACCATCTTTGATTAACAAGCTAGTCAAGTAGAGGCATACTAGTGACACTCTGTTTGTCTATGTATTCACACATGTATTATGTTTCCGGTTAATATAATTCTAGCTTGAATAATAAACATTTATCATGAAATAAGGAAATAAATAATAACTTTATTATTGCCTCTAGGGCATATTTCCTTCACCTCCTCCTCACTAATATGCTCCACACTACAAAAAAAAGACACATCCGTGACATTTTGGGCCGAACGAATTTTTTTCTGTCATACATATGACCCTTCTATGACAATAATTGTGACAAAACCCGGTATCATCATAGATGTGGTGTGCTCCTACTTCTATGACAAAAAATCATGACAGAAAATCGGCTTTTCGTCCTGGGCGGGCCGGAGACGCAGCTGCATGACATTCTTTGGGCCGTCCATGACGGAAAAAACCGTGGTAGAAGCGAGGGGGAGGAAATTTTTGGGAGTTCCTGGTTACCTTGGGAGGTCGGGGGCCGAGCGATGCACGTTTCTCTCATATACGTACGCGCGTGTGTGCGAGGCATTGGCTCTAACTGAACCCGAGTGAGGCGTTGGGCTCTAACTGAACCCGAGCGATTGCACTGCAGGCTACGCATTACTGAACCCGAGCGATCGATCAATGGCTGTTAACTAAACCCGATCGAGCGATTCATTCGCTACTGCTGCTAACTG